>NC_135409.1:5350000-5595000 GCF_051989625.1 Stigmatopora argus | reverse complement strand
GCTTTAAACGTCTAGTTAAGTCTCCAAGATGTGTAAATGGGAAGAGAGAAAAAAATGGAGAACAGGCCGTCGTGCTTCTTCCAAGCCAGAAACAGACACATTGAAATGAGCAGTCCAACTAACAGGTCTCTAGAGGCTTTTTAAAACCTTCACACACTGCTGTGCTACACACACACACACACACACACAACAAGGTCCGGCACTCCAGACAAAAGCTAAAGGCGTCCTGGACCCTTTGCCTGCATTGGAAGGAGTTCACATGTGAGTGAATGACAGCACACGCGTGGAAGGAAAAATAAAAAGGGGAGAAAAAATACAAGTTCCTCAATCCGCAGTCAGTTTTACAGGAAGGCTGTTGGCTCTAATTTTCCTCCCATATTTGCCATGACATTGAGTAGTCCGGTGGGTATAGGAAGCTGGAGTCTCTCATCACGCTGCTGGAGGGATGATTAATAATAAGCACTGATGAATTCTCCCCTCCCCTGTCCCTCTGGGTTGTGCCATTACCTAGCTGCTTCCCAAATACCACCTGCAGCTATAATTAGAAAAAGCATCTTTAAGGTCTCTCGCCTTAGATTGGAGCAAACGGCTTTTAGGACACCGTTTGCAAATGGAGTTTGGAATTTTCATCATTCGCGTCCGAGCAATTTCAATTGCAGTGGAATTTTCAGCGTTTTTTAGCATCGCCGCGACTCATCTCGTTGATATCGAGAGAAAAAAAAACTTATCTACGGATCTGAATAATAAGCACTATGTCCACAATCGAATTTCCTGCCCCTTAATTTCTGCCGGGGTTTCACCACCCGCACCCCCTCAAAGGTTGCCTAAATAGAGCTAATTTGATTTCAGATCGCCGATTAGATTCCAACTTTATCTGATTGCAATTTGCCAGCCCCGGAAAAAATGATAAATGTCGCTAGGTGCTAATGGCAGTGTTTAGTGGGCGCCATAAAAGCAGAAAAAAAAAAACGGCCAGGGCAATAACATCATCCTGAACTCTGATGGATTCGCGTTGTCCTAACGCGGCTCGGCATGAAGACGCGAGTATCGATCTAAAGGTTTAAGGCTGTTAGTTGATTAGTTTCTTAATCAGAATGGATGAGTCTGTAATTTTTTAGTACGCTTCTAATACTCGGAATTGATATTCACATCTGGGCCTTGGCCTATTTATTGTAGGCCAAGTAGAACCACTGGTAGTACTTGTTTACCAATTGGCAGTCCCAGACAGACTACTGTTTGAAAAAGGCCCTTTTGTTCCGTTTTTTTTTTGTTTCACCGTAAAAACCGCTGACATGCTTTGTTCCACCGTTGTCACCTCTCACAAATAAGCCTCAAGAATCTTTCCCCTTTCTGTCCTTCACCTGCCTTTCTTTCCCTTTCTCCTTTTTAACCAGAACACCCACACAAGATGCAAATCTATGCTTTGCCCTTGAGCATAATTTAAAGGCCTAATCACCCAGACTGTCCCCTTTGGATGCCGAAGAACTGAAGAGGAGGCTGGGGCTGGGGGGGTTGGTTGCTTGTCGTCTCATTTGCACCCTTACACAAAGAAGCTCATTAGGTTTATCTTTAAGGCCTGAGATTGCCTCACTCTGCTGTGTAAATAAGACACCGTTGGCCCTTCCTTTGGTGCATCAATCACCTCTCAGGACGGGAGAAAGACCTCCACCTGATATACGCTCCATTTCATAAGCGCTTGGCTTCCTTCAGAAGGCGTATGTCTTTTAAAGACACGGAGCTTCTGCATCCCGACTTATTTACAATGGAAGCCATCCTTCTTTCTCTTCCAAGGCGAGCTATCGGCAGACAGTCCCCACTGGATAGTACATACAGGCCGGTGACATATACGCCTGTAGTTTCCCCCTCTGCGATGACACTAAAGATATAGCGTGTGAATGATGGCTGGGCTACTGTTTGCGCGCCCTTCCCCAGACAAAACACAGTATTATTCTCCGCTTCCTCTTCCAGCGGCGTTGTCTTTTTCCTTTTTCTTTTTCTTTTTTTTTTTTGTTCCCCGACTCCGACAAACCTGGTCTGTCCGTCTCTGTTTAAGGCGCGTTACGCGTGGCCTCCTGAAATTTACAGTGGCGCTCTCCCAGTAACTCCATTTCGCGCAGGAGTCCCTCGAGAGCGTGGCGAAATGTCAGCCGTCAAGGCTTGAAAAGGAGACGAGGAGAAAAGGGAGAGAGGGATGGCGGCGCAGGAATGGAGGAGAGGGTATTAAAATGGAGAGAGAGTGAAATGTGCTGGAAATAAACACTTATGGGCATTTTATGCCTGAGCAGTCAGGGGATGCCTCCAAGACGAGTACAGGTAGAAGAAGGCAAGGTGTGGTATTACTTTTTGAATGGACTGTTGGAGGGTACCTCACACTCATGTTTTATTTATTTTTATTTTTTGGGAGGGGGGTCTGGGGGTTTACCACTAGACACCCTCATTTTAAGGGAGGCCCGTGTAGTGTTGAATTTTTAAAGTCCAGCAACCAAACAAAGCATTTCGTTGCATCTGGATAAAAAATGCGAAAAAAATAGTGCTTTTTTAACCTAGAGTGAACCTACCTTTGTTTCAAAAGACAATAGCAAATGCAGTAATTGATTCCCAGCAGGATACATTAGACTTAGGGTCATTAGTCTCCGTCTACTGCAGAGACGGTTCTGTATGCAAAACACACGTTTTCGTTGAGATTTTCACATTGTATAGAATATGTAACATGACTTCAAAGGTCAAGACAAGAAAAACTAAACACAGAAATAAACGACAAGCTGAACAATTTCCAGGCGCAACCTCCACGTTTAAGTCAGCATGACAGTTTACATTTTTCTCTTTCTGTGCATGTTTTGTCTTTCTAAATAAGCCTTTTCTGCTCACGTTAGCCTGCTGACAAGTGAACTTGGGCCAGGGGTTAACCACCTTCAGTGTAAATAAAAGGCAACCATTCAGTGGTCACACACTTGTGGCCCGATAGTCCCTCAGCCTGTTGGCACCCGGCACGCCGGGCGGGATCAATGGTCACTTCACAACTCATTTCCTTTTACGCCTCCCTAACTGCCCTGCTTTAGCGCCGTGAAATAAATGGCTACTGGATCTATAAGTCCACTCAGACAACAATTACATGCACACCCGCATACTCTGAAGGGAGCGAGCCAATAGTTTGAGCTCAATACCCTCGGCGTAATTTATTTTCCCGGGGGGTGAATAGAGCGTCATCTTTAGTGGCGCGGCAATCGAAAACAGGCACTCTGTCATTGTTTGTTGCCACTCCCCTCTTGTTGGCTTAAAGTCAGTACCGGTCGTTAATACGGCAGGACGGAGTGTTATTGTGGCGCAGAAGCACACCGTGCGTGGCTGCTTGCTTTTCCTGGAACGATTCCTTCCCCCCCCAACCCCTTACCCGACCACACCCCAAGTGGCTTACAGTCATTTGATAGGCCACGGCACCACTATCCATTTAACAGAGCTTAAAAAATCCTACATATGCATATGGCGGGGTGTCTTAAGCTGACAAGCAAAAGACAGGATTTGCTAGAAGGCGGCTTTGGAGTGTTGTGAATTTAACAAGCATGTCTAGTATTACAGTTCCTCTCCGCTTTAGCCATGAATAGTAACAAATCAGTCTCTGAAACGCTTGCCCGACGGTTTGTTGTGTAGACCCCCCGCAACCTCCCCACCTCTCTCCTCCTGCTCCGCCAACAAATATTAAAATGACTTCAAATCCGGCTAAGAAGGCGACTTGAAAGGAGCGGGAGCATCGTTCACGGCATCGGAGTCCTCTTTATCTGACGCGCCCAGGATCTGGGCTAAAAGATTCCAGGTATGGCGTCTTGCTAAGCGTTGTCGGCTTTGGCAATCCCTCACCAAAAGCCTTCCGAGCCCAAGTTCGAGGCCCATACAGGGCGAAGGTTGTGCGGCAAGCCAACGAACTTTGGAACTGAACATTTTTCCCTACGTCAGCTTCTTCTCCCCAAAAATGTTATGAGATTTATCCTCATCTGGGTTTCAATTGCAAAGCGATCCGAGAAAATGGGTGCCTGATGTTCCCCTCCGTTTCTCATCAAGCCTTAAACCGCAGCTAATTTACCCTCGGCGAACTGGTCCGAATTGATCGGGAACGTCACCGCAAGACTTGCTTGTTCCATCTCGATTAAAGTGAGCGTATGCAGAAAGACGCTTCGCGGGGGATCGAGCCCGCACTTCAAGCTTGACTAGACACTAAGCTGATACCGAGCGTGTGTTGCCGAATCCGCCGAGCTTTGATTGTCTATGCATGTGCATTGGTATCAGAGGTTGACAGGATAAATACACATTGGTTCCATGGATGCCGTTGTTTTTTCTGATATTGTTCAGTATAATTAGCAAGATCGAGTTCGTACGGCTTTATTTGGAGGCGGAAAACTCTCTGGGAGGGGGCGTGCTGGCCAACATAGGAACCGGATTTTTTCGACGAATTGCCTCATATCGAAGCACTTCCATCTCACAGTTCGTTCTGTGATCGAGGGTTGGTGGATTGCGGCCTTCCTGTGTCGAGTTTGTTCTTGTTCTTTGTGTGGGTTTGCGCTGGGTACTCCAGTTTCGTCCCACATCCCAAAAACAGACATGGTAGGGTAGGCTAGTGGAAAATTCTGAATTGCGTGAATGGTTGTTCGTCTCCTTTTGCCCTTCGACTGGCTGGCAACCAGTTCAGAGTGTCCGCAGTTTGCTGCCCATAGTTGGGCATAGCTCCAGCACCCCCGCGACCATTGTGAGGATAAGACGTACAGAAAATGAACACAAAATGCCATTTTCATCCCTCATCACATCAATCTAAAATGAAAGGAATCTGTTTGCTAGAGTACAATTTGTTTGGAGAGCGAAACGTGTTGAGGCATTGATTTTGTTGTTTTTGTTTTTTCACAATGATTCATATGATTTGCAATACTTTTGAAAAGTGCAAAGTAATATCTGTATTCCACTCTGAATGTAAGCACTAAAGTTAGCTCATTTGGAAAATGATTACAGACCAGTCTTCTAAATAAAGTGTATTTCATCCAACTTTCAGCCAGTGGTGATACTTTTTAATATAATTGTTCTGTCTTTGCGTGGGGTGCTATGATGGAGCGATCATGCTTTTGGCACATTCATCAAAGCTCAAAGAGTGCGGGATTTAAAAAAAAAAAATCAAAAAATTTGAAAGGAAGCCTCGTTCCTTGCGCAGTGTGCAACCAAGTGATACATTTTCTTGTTAGGAGAAATTACATCCACTAACTTGAGCTACTTCAGCATGAAATTGAAAAAGAAGTATTCCTTGCACATTTCCATTCTTGATTCAATGAAAGATGTAGATTAGTGCTTTGGAAACGGTACAAGCGATCACTGTTGCTTGTTCTTGCAAGCGTGATATAGCAAGCTTTTGGGAAAGGCTGCGTTTCTGACTTAGTCAGTCTGGCGGCACATGAAAGCATTTTGTTCTCCAGTTTGATGTATTCCCGCACCTATGCATTGTTACATTTTCATCAGCGAGTCCCGGCGTCACAGTCCGTACCCACGACGGCTCCCGTTCTCTTTCTCCATCCCGCCTTTAACACACGCATGCACAGATGATGGATAGACGTTAGGCGTCAGAGTGCGAGGCAGATAAGTGTATCTTCCGCGGCTTACTTAAAGGTCAAATGCACGCCGTTGTAATTGGAATATCCACCAGACGACCAGCCAGGTACGGGGGAGAGAAAGAAGACTGGGAAATGATTAGAAATTAGATTAGCCTGCACCAAAACGAATACGCTCCTGCTGCTTTCTGGGAAAATAAACACAACACTGCCACCGCTCAGCCTAATTCACTCTGCCACGCAGCAGCTAAAACGAGGTCGTTCTCAGTTTAAGGTCAGGCAAGTCTCTAATCGACCCTCGAATTGGGTGACACTCGACACCCGCCACTTAACCCGAGCTCTGCAGGACCAGACAGCCACGTACTATTGACCCGCGAGTAGTCCTTGGCACCTGCAAAAACCAATTTGCATCTCCTTGAGATCTTGCCGATCTAGTTTTGGGCAATACAGTGGTACCTCGACATACGATCTTAATCCTTTCCGGGACTGAGATCGTATGTCGAGCTTTTCGTAACTCGAGCGGACGTTTCCCATTGAAATGAACTAAAAACAAATTCATTGGTTCCAACACTCTGAAAAAACACCAAAAACAGGATATTGGATTGGAAAAAATGTTTGATTTCTTCTAATTCGCCATCTATTAACAAAGTAACATAACTAGTGGTTTAATAGTAATAAAATGTGTTTAATAGAAGTAAAATTAGACGCATTTCGCGGAGGGGAGAGACAACAACACACACGGAGGCGGAGGGGGGGGTGTTCGGGGGGACTTTATCCACGGCAACAACGCACTCGTAAACGAACAAACAAATTTAAATTAACTTGGATTAATATATACAGACACACTCAAACATATGTTTAATGTAACTTTACACAAAACTGAATTCTAATTTTGTTTTATTTATTTATTTACCTTTGTTCTGGGCGGGTTAGATGTTTGCGGGTAGCTCATGTTCACTATCGATGGGCTGTTTGCTGTTGTATTCCCTTCAAAATATTCCCAAAATGATGCACACAAATGTCTTCACAATAGGATAACCCACGTATTGATTGTGGGTAATGAAGTTTTATTCGGAGAAAGGGTGTTGTGTGCACGAGTATACTTCATTACCCAGAAAGCCCATGCGCGTTGTGCGTTTCCTGGTCGATGCTAGGAGAAACTTGTCTGAATAAATCGTTCAGTGCTCGTAGATATCTGTTATACACGAAAGAGATGCGGCAAAAAAGACAGTGCGCTATAATGATAAACAGCCTCTCATGTCATGGCCACCTGGCTTGGTCGCATCTCGAAATTTTGATCGTATCTCGGGAGAATTATTCGATCGAAATTTTCATCGTACCTCGAGTTTGTCGTAGGTAGAGCTGATCGTAGGTCGAGGTACCACTGTAGTGGCACACTAAGGATAGCCAGTGTGGCTTCAGGTTTACTGGTACCTCGGCACATTTTGCTTACAAAAGGAGAACATTTGTACAAAAGAGAGCAGATACTTGACCTTACCCACACATTGTCTGTCACTCATGGAGACACCAAACTCCAAACAGCTCTATTCTCCCTTCGTCTTCTTTACTTCCTGCCTGTCTCTTTGTGATAGCACATAGTGGAAGCTCTCAGCTGTCGGGGCCTTCTTAAAGACTTTCCCTGAGAGCAACGGTAGATAAAACCCGCCGCTGAAAGGGCTTGCTGTCACCTTATCTGTAAGTATAGCGATAGAGCGCAGGTAGAAGTAAAGACTTTTCACTGGTCAGGAAACAAAGTGAAAAAATCAAGAAGTTCTGAGCCAATCGTTGAGTACCTCAAACTATTGCTGCATCACTTTATCGGTTAAATTGATTCAAATTTGCTTCTCTGATGAGTCATTTCATTAGAGTGGGATTGTCATGGTTTGTTATTTAGTTTGATTGATTTGGGAGGGTGTGACAACAGTCGGGTTGTCGTTAGCTCCCCATAAAATATTCTTTTGCTCCTCTAAATAAGGTGTTGATTTGTTTAAACATTTCTTTATTACTATTATTATTACAAAAAAAAGTATACCAAGGCTAATTTTTATGCAAAAAAAAGGAGACCAGGTATAGTAAAGCTTATATTTGTTTAAAAACATGACCATGTATATTCAGACTTTATTTGTTAAATTGACAATGTATAGTAGTTCACTTAACTCCCATTCACCAAGGCCATATTTTCTGAAAATTGTCAAAATAATTGTTAATAATTGCAAATATTAGCCCTCGTTTCTCTCTCTGTTATCCGATGATTGACTCATTAATCACTAGATCAATCAAAACATTAGCCGCAACAAGTTTTAGGTCATGTAAGTTAGTTTTTCAGTAAAAAAAACAACAAATATATATATTTAGATATTATAGATATAGATATGAAGTGTGCTGCTCCACATCGGCGCTCCGCCCCCGCCGTTGTACTCGGCCTATACAGTTCTTTGCTTTCATCCCGGTGTTTGGAGCGAGCAAATTCATCTTGTCAATCCTCCTGGGAGGGTGTAGCTATGCGGCTCTGTTTACTGTGGCAGAAAGTTAATATAAATTTTCATCAGTGGGGGAAGTTTACACATATGATTCTATTTGTCCTTCATTATTAGCACCTGAGTCTGGGGCCTGGCTAGGCATAATTGTCTACAGACGCAGGCCAAATAGATGCAAGGCAAAGGCAAATAAGCACAGCCCAAAATAATTTGATGCTTGTGTGTTACAATCCTCCACCCAAGGAATTTGTAATCTAGAGAATCAATAAACAAGCAGAGAGTGGCAGAGGAGACGAGAGGAAGAAATGAATAAGGTGATATGTGGATATAAGGGGGAGGTGAGTAGGCAGGAAGTTGTGGACTTAAAGTGCAATCGGCATGCTGTAGAACCATGTATTACATATACATACATATATATATATATATATATATATATATATATATATATATATATATATATATATATATATATATATATATATATATTCTACCAAACGTCCGTTCTACCAAACGTCCGGGGACCAAACGTCTTTCGACGAAACGTCCGGTCACGGCAAAATACGTTACTTTTTTTCCGATGGCGGTCCCGGCCGTCCTCGGCGACCGGTCCGCGCCACGGTTCCAATATCCGCCGCGTCCCCGCTCGAAGTGATCTGCGCTGTCCAAACACAATGTCCCAGCTTTTCAGACGTATCCAATTCCGATGTCACGGCCGCATAACGCGGCAGTCTCCAGGTGGATTTGAAAGAGTGACATTCTTAGCGGATGGCTTATTCCTTGTGTACACACGCGCAAACACCTCCGCACGCATGCACGCCTGACTTATCCTCCACACACAATAAGCAAAGCAATCTGGAGATTTGTGATGCTTTTTGGACCTGGTCTTGCCTCCTTTGCTAATGTGCTTCATGCTTGTTTAAAGTCTTTCCATGCTCCTTTACAAAGGTGCATTGTGATCGCTGTTCCTTGTTACATGGCGGGATGATGTGTTCTTTTCTTTTCCCTTTTTTGTGTGTGTGTGTCAGTTTGCTCTTCATTCTACCCATTTTATGTGCATGCCTATTAATGTGGCCAAGGAATGCCTGTGTAAACATTCTTGTTTCTCTGTTCTCGGTCCCTTTTTTCCGCATAATACGCGCCTGTATCGCCTTTCTCCTGACCTCACTATCTGAAACCAATTACACCAGTTCCATTTGGGCCGAATCTTATTTTCATTAGAATCCCGGTGTCACGGTCTCAGTCGCCCTGTTATTTTCCCCTCCTCTTATTTATTTTTTCCCCCCTTTTCCAGCCTCAGTGATAGATATCAACATCAAATATGCCTGTGAGTGCTTTGTTATTTATATAACAGCCTCTCCCTCTCGCTCTCTTCTTGTCTCTGTCTCGCTCAAGTTCTCATTCCCAAGAATGTGTCACATTGTGGCGTTTATACAATGTGTGCATTAATAAGCTGTGGACGTCCACTTTTTTTTGTGCATAGCAACCGGGTTTAAATAGACGGCACGTACGTACCGTGCCATGTTTTTGTTGACTTTTGCTGCTTTTCAACAAACTTTTGATGACTTCTTTTACTATAGTTTGTGTTGTTTGGGGATTTTGGTGGGTGAGAAAAGGTTCCTTTTAATCTCAAAGTATTTGACATCATGACAATTAGAGCACACCGTTTTTATGCTTTATAGAGCACTCATGATCAATGTTCCCTCTAAGCTGCACGGGTGCGCAATTGCGCACTACTCTTCTCTGCGCACAGCAAATCATATGGAGCGCACAAAATAAAATCCCATTTTTTTTTTAGCTGAGGCCGACGCGCGAACCACTCATAGATATTAATCATTACATTTTATTATTACTAAATCATTTATGTGTAGTAGACATTCAGTGTGCTCAGGGAGGTTGTCTTTCTGCCCAGACAAACAAAAAATTAGAGGGAACATTGCTCATGATATACTGACAAATAAAAAACAACAATTTTAGAGGGTCATAACTCCATTTCGTTGGTTTTAAATTCAAAGAATCAACAAGAAATGTCCCCATCTGATGCTAATGGTGATTTGACTTCCAAGGTGAAAGTGTATTTCATCTGTTTTCATTCTTCTTTATGTACCAACAAAGCTAATCATGTTAAATAGCAGTGGTCAGATAGTAAAATAAGTATAAAGGGGGAAGAAATTAGTGTTTTGTTTTTATTTTTGTTTAGGAAGTACTTTAATAAGATAGCCCACACTAAATGAATGTAGTTATTATGATTTTGATACGAAGAGGAAGTTTTTTTTTTTTCAGTTTCAATATGTTTTTCATTTAGTCGTCATTTTTTAGGAGGCTTCACATTTTGCACAAAAAATCTGCATATAAAGTAGTGGCCATTGGGCTCCTCCTGGCAAGGAGACCGATCAATCCATTTAGGACCAAGTCCCTGAGTAAAGTGTTTGTTTACTTCAGTCTGGCTCCTGTGCTGAGCAGACCACCCCCACCATCCCACCTCTCCATCTCCAAACTCTGTCCTTCCATAATTGATCAGGGTGGCTACATTCCCTCGGGGGGCTTAAGCATGGCAACTTTTTTTTTTCTACGCTGTCTCGATCTCTCTCTCTTTTTTTTTTGCACAGCCTCTTGCTCTCTTCGTCGTGTTTGCTCAGGATCTCAATGTACTTGTTCAAACATTGTTGGCGGAGTAATGTCATTGTCGTCATGGATACCGGCACGCGGCTTCGTATATTCCCAAAGAAGTTTACAATTCCGAGCCCGACAAGCTGGGAAGTTGTTTTTTTCCCCGGCATATGAAGCTTCTAATTTTTAGTCGTAGATGCCCACGAGAGGCTGGGGAAACCTAACAGACCAAAATACTTCATTCTGTTATATTATAATAATATTATTATTATTCATAGTTATATTTGAGACATTTGAAAAATGTGTTAGCCTGGGTCTAAGTCGTAAGTTTATGCCAAATCAGGATCATTTACTGCAAGTGTGTCAGACTCGGGTTGGTTCGCGGGCCGCTTTAACGTCAACTTGATTTCACGTGGACCGGACGGACCATTTTAGATATAATATTTAGATTTTTTTTTAATAAATGGATTAAAAGCCCTGAATATTCAATTTTTATAGATCTAAAACAATGTTTATTTTAGCTTTTTTTTAAATATATTTTGAGATTTTACAAAATGATTTTTGAACTAAAAGCACAGAAAAAAATGAATAAAAAATTACAATTATTGATTTAAAAGGGGGGAAATCAGGAAATTTAATATACATCTATACTCTTCATTTCAATTTGATCCTAAAACAGAAAGTCGGCACTCATCATTTACTTTCCCGGGCCACACAAAATGATGCGGCGGGCCAGATTTGGCCCCCGGGCCGCCACTTTGACACATGTGATTTACTGTGTGCATTCATTATCACAAAAGTAGTTTTCATTTTATTTCATAAAAACAGACAATTTGAGTTCGTAGTGAGTTCATTGTAAGTAAGCTAAAATATGATGCTCTATTTACATTTTAGACACGTTTGGCTCGTTATGGTCACAATAAAATCGAAAATAAAGAACGTTTTGGGCATTGTTAATAAAACACACTGCATTTGCGCTTTATGAAACGCATTGAAATGCTCATTTCTGAGATGAAATCTAGTGTAAACAGCTGTAAACTCTTTATTTGATCAGCTCGCCTTTCCATCTTCTGCATCTTTAATGCACATAGCGTAAAACCTCGCCTACTCGTTAATTCATTCCCAATGTAATCTGATGTTGATTTTTGTCAACTTTAATTACAGCTCCCGGGGACACTTCACACGGCGCTACTTCTCCCTCCAATTGATATTATGAATATGCAAATGCGGCGGTAATGTGCACCGAGAGAAGTGGCTATTTCAGTTGAGCACACACTAGACAGGTCAATTTTCCTGATGCCGTCTTGCCGTTTTTTTTTTTTTTTTTTTTTTTTAATCGCCACCCCCTCTCTGTCCTTCAGAGGCGCTCTCAACGCGTAATTCAGTGGTACCTTGACATACGATCTTAATCTGTTCAGGGACTGAGCTCGTATGTCGAGCTTTTCGTAACTCGAGCGAACGTTTCCCATTGAAATTAACTAAAAACAAATTTATTCGTTCCAACCCTCTGAAAAAACACGGGTGGGACTTTATCCACGGCACTCGTAAATGAACAAACAAATTTAAATTAACCTGGATTAATATATACAGACACACTCAAACATACATTTAATGTAGCTTTACACAAAACTGAATTCTAACTTTGTTTTATTTTTTTTTACCTTCGTTCTGGGCGGGTTAGCTGTTTGCCACGCCTCCACCCTCACGTTCTTTATCGATGGGCTGTTTGCTGTTGTATTTCCTTCAAAATATTCCCAAAATGATGCACACAAATGTCCTCACAATAGGATAACACACGACCACTTGCCTACGAGAAGTAGTCTTGAATGAGCGATCACGGGAGCTACCAGGCTAAGGTAGGAATAACAGCCTACCCACGTGTCGATTGTGGGTAATGAAGTTTTATTCTTAGAAAGGGTGCCATTGGCTATCGGTGTTGTGTGCACGAGTATACTTCATTACCCAGAAAGCCCTCTTTTTGCCCGCGCATGCGCGTTGTGCGTTTCCTGGTTGATGCATAGGAGAAACTCGTCTGAATAAATCGTTCAGTGCTCGTAGATATCTGTTATACACGAAAGAGATGCGGCAAAAAAAGACAGTGCGCTACAATGATAAACAGCCTCTCATGTCATGGCCAGCTGGCTTGGTCGCATCTCGAAATTTTGATCGTATCTAGGGCGAATTATTTGATCGAAATTTTCATCATACCTCGAGCATGTCGTAGGTAGAGCTGATCGTAGGTCGAGGTACAACTGTATTTGTGAACTGTCGGCAAAACAGATTCCCCCGTTCCATTTTTCACGCCTTCTTTGTGTCTTTATTCACAGGCACTACAAGCGGCGAGGCAATTACTCTTGCAGCAGCCAGGCTGTGGCCTGAAATCTCCAAAGAGTCAGGACAAGCATCGTCCACTGCAGGTAAAGCAGCAGCTCCCCATCTAATCTCCTTAAGTCCATCCATAATACATGGCCCAGCACCCCCTTCCCGAAAGACCCCACCCCCAGCCCCCCGTATGATTTGGACCGCGCCATCCCTCGGATATGTCACAGAATCCGAAAGCCGGCCGAGCACTGTTGCACAGTAAGCTAAGCATTGACACGTGAAAAACACACAAACGGCGTGTGATTCGTGTCAAATCGCGGCGTGAGAAGGCAAAAGGGAAGATAGGTCGGATAAGGGTGTGACAGGGTGCAATCCATTTTTCTTATGGAAGAATTCAGGAGAGAATAAGAATAAACCACAGTTCAAGCATGTCTACTAAAAACACTTGATTTGCACTTAAACGTTCATTGATAATAACTTTTCCTCTTGCCCTAGTTTTGATATTAGCCACCAAATACAAAGGAAAAACTTCACAAAGAAGCAAAACTCTTTGTCACTGAATAATTGGTTAGTACATATGTGTCAAAGCGGCGGCCCAGGGGCCAAATCTGGCCCGCCGCATCATTTTGTGTGGCCCGAGAAAGTAAATCATGAGTGCCGACTTTCTGTTTTAGGATCAAATTAAAATGAAGAGTATAGATGTATATTAAATGTCCTGATTTTTCCCCTTTTAAATCAATAATTGTAATTTTTTATCCATTTTTTTTGTGTTTTTAGTTCAAAAATCATTTTGTAAAATCTAAAAATATATTTAAAAAAAAGCTAAAATAAACATTTTTAGATCTATAAAACACTGAATATTCAAGGCTTTTAATCCACTTCTTTTAATCCATTTATATAAAAAAATCTAAATATTATATCTAAAATGGTCTGGCCCACGTGAAATCAAGTTGACGTTAAAGCGGCCCGCAAACCAACCCGAGTCTGACACCCTTGGGTTTGTAGATTACTATTTTGTCCAAAAATCTCACATCATTCATGGAAATGTTTTTGATCAAAAAGTGCCCTTTACAACGTACCCAAGAAATCCCATTTTCTAGTATTATTTATTATGCGTACCCTGATAAACAGAGGTTAGTGCTTTACCCACACTTATGTTTGCGGAAAGATATTTTCAATATTTTTAACCAAAAATACCCTTTGAAACGCCATTGACACACTCAAACACAACGTTTAAAAAAACAACCTGAATTTTTTTTTATCATCTCTAATGAAAAAAAGTCTTATTCATTATTGAATAGTCCTAGAACATGCCCCAAAAAATCCACGACTCAACTATTTGTTCAAAATGGATACTTTGAATGACACGCAAAAATTATAGTAGATCCCCCATACTTATCTTTTTCCCATATAGTTAAGTTATATGGTTTTTGGTTTTATATCCATACCCTGTTTCAATTATTTTACCCTTGAACTATCTTGATGCTTAAATCTGGCTGTTGTGTATTTTCATGTGCTGTAAAGCATTTTTCTTCAAATTCAGCTATACAGGTTATAATACTTTAACAATAAGCTCAATTTTCCCATTCAAAGTATTGTTGACAATGCCATAGGACAGACTGCTAAGTTTACCCGCGTTTCCATTCCCCTTGTCAAGGCTAATTTACCTTATTGACTTGTCAAGATGTCTATTCCTGTCATTAATTTGGAAAAGGTCACACTTGTGAATACACCCCTACTTCAGTCACACCTACGTAACTATTCACAAGTCACACTGACGCCTTTTGTCTTGTGCGAGCTAGTGTTAACACACTTCCTATTGTGCACGAGAAGCCCGGGTTTACTTTTACACGGCCACGATGTACAGTGGTACCTCGAGATACAAGCTTAATTCGTTCCGGGACTGAGCTCGTATGTCGATTTTCTCGTAACTCAAATGAACGTTTCCCATTGAAATGAACTAAAAAACAATTAATTTGTTCCAACCCTCTGAAAAAACACCAAAAACAGGATATTGGATTGGAAAAAATGTTTTATTTGTTCTAATTCGCCATCTATTAACAAAGTAACACATAACTAGTGGTTTAATAGTAATAAAATGTGTTTAATAGTACTAAAATTATACAGATTTTGAGAGGGGGGGGATATTTTAGCACGGCAACATGCTCGTAACATAACGTAAACAAATTTAAATGAACTTGGATTACGATGCAGACACTCAAAAATAAGTTTAATCGAACCTAACACTAAACTTAATTCTAATTTTGTATTAAAGTTTCTTCTGCTGGCTCTATTTGCCCCGCCTCCACCCTGACTTTCAATATCGAGGGTTGTTTGAGTTTGTATTCCCTTCAAAATATTCCCAAAATGCTGCACACAAATGTCCTCACAATAGGATAACGCACGACCACTTGCCAACAAGAAGTAGTCTTGTATTAGCGATCGCTCTGCCAACGGGAGCTAACGGCGACATTACCGAATGAGAAGGAAACTCGATTGTTGTAACAAAGTCTTCCAGTTGCAACACCTTCGATTGGCGTCGCATACCGATTGCTTAATTGCGACAAAGAAATAAGGTGGGGGAGTGCGAATAATATGGAGTCTGTATTTGGAAACAGATGTCGTCCTGTGCGGTTTCTCTTCTTTCTTGAATACATTGACACAAGTGGCATCTTGGTCTACAAATGCACACATTGTAAAGAGACAATATTGAAAGGGAGCATTGCGGAAGCGTGATAACAGTCAGGCCATGTCCAATCCCAGCCTCTAATAACAGCCCGAGAAGGTAAATATTGAATATTTACATTTGCTTACTCTATCCTTGCCTGGTGTTGGCGATAAGAATCAATATGAATCGCGGGCTTGTCCTCGGCCGCCGCTAATCCAACTGTTGATCCCGCCTTTATTAACATTCCCAGCCCCCGCCTCCAAAAAGTTTCGGTGAAGAATATTGTGGTAGGATTCGCTCAAATGGTCCTGGTGACATTTGATTTTGGGCAATCGCCTTGTCCATGTGGATTACAGTGGTACCTCGAGATATGAGCTTAATTCGTTCCGGGACTGAGCTCGTATGTTGATTTTCTTGTAACTCAAATGAACGTTTCCCATTGAAATGAACTAAAAACAGATGAATTCGTTCAAACCCTCTGAAAAAACACCAAAAACAGGATATTGGATTGGAAAAAATGTTTCATTTGTTCTAATTCGCCATCTATTGACAAAGTATCAAATAACCAGTGGTTTAATAGTATACTAAAATGTGTAATAGAACTATAATTAGACGGATTTTGCGGAGGGTAGAGAGAGGGGGGGGTTCTTTTTGCACGGCAACGCGCTTGAAACATAACATAAAGACGTTTAAATGAACGATGCAGACAATCTAACCTTACACTAAACTTAATTCTAATTTTGTTTTACATTTTTATAACTTTCTTCTCCCGGCCGGGTTGGCTTTGTTTGCCCCGCCTCCACCCTGAGTTTCAGATGCAACCTAACGATGGTTGTTTGCTTTTGTATTCCCTTCAAAATATTCCCAAAATTATGCACACAAATGTCCTCACAATAGGATAACGCACGACCCCTTGTCAACGAGTAGTATATATAACTCTCGTATTAGCGATCGCCTCGCCATTCGCAATGACTAACGGGGAAAAAAAAACACTGAAAAAATTCAAGGCTCCGCCCAGTGATCGCAGAGACATTACAAAGAGGGAGTTGCGACCAGAGACATTACACGAGGGAGTTGCGGGGAGAGAGACAGTGCCCATCATTTTCTTGTGAGCAGCATCTCACGTCCGCTGTCTGCTCGTATATCAAAATTTGTCTCGTATCTCAAGATAAATATTTTCCCGAAATTTTATCTCGAATTGCTCGTATGTCGAGGTACCACTGTATTTGTTGCTTTGTAGCTATAAATAGATTTTTGGAAAGCTTTAATTTTGCACAAAACATGAAACCACTTACTTACAAACAATCTAATGTGGCGGGCCCAGCTTAGCCTTAAATTGGACACTTTCAAAGCAGTAGTTGCGATTTTCCCGTCATGTTTTTGACTTCCATTTATTTATTACCCAATGAAACTCCTTTATATACAAGGCTTATACATAAATCGACGTCGTCGACGGCGTGCTATTTTATTAGCTTCCACCACGCACATTGATCCCCGCGCATTATTAACAGCACAGAAAACGGGAAAGGATTACGATTACCGTGACATCCGCGCTTTCCTGATAAATCCTCTGCTGTCTTTCCTCCTTCTCGCTCGCCAATCTTTGGTATTTAAGAGCGAGAAATGATCCATAGATCATGGCGTGTAAATTATTTAGTACACAAGCATCTAAGTGCCTCGGCGGGCGGTTTTAATTACCCGTATTAGTGGCTAAAGTTGCTCTCGCCTGACTAATTCTATCCGAGTCGATGTTGTGCAGGCAGGCGTCGCTGGCATTCGCACACAAAGAAACAAGTCGCAAACACACAAACCTTTACTTCTTCACATTTGCGTAATGTGACAGGTCTATGATTACTCGGTAAGCCCACGGGAGCGCTCAATAAACACCTATTTCTCCTTGTAAATCCCCATAGCAGCCATGCTACTTTAAACAGCCCACTCTTCTTCTCGGGCTGTTCTACTTCTACACGGCCAATGCAACGCTGACATTTGAAACACAAATAAATCAACGGCGACAACGAGAGGCAAAGAGGATTAGCGAGGCCTGCGCGTGGCGACACTTTCATCCACGTCTTCATCATGCATCCTCACGCGGCGCCAAACCCGCCCCGGAGACGAGTTTCGCCATTGCCCATCTCGACTTTGCGCCAGTTGTATTTGTCGCTTTGACGTTCTCGGGAGTCGGACAGAGTTGGCAATGCGGATTTAATCCCATTTCTTTTAGTGATATGCAACACGGGTCAGATCACGCTGTGTGACCATCCCGACTTTTCAAATAGAGTGGTACCTTGAGATACGAGCTTAATTCGTTCCGGGACTGAGCTCGTATGTCGATTTTCTCGTCACTCAAACGAACGTTTCCCATTGAAATGAAATAAAAACAAATTCATTTGTTTCAACCCTCTGAAAAAACACCCAAAACAGGATATTGGATTGGAAAAAATGTTTTATTTCTTCTAATTTGCCATCTATTAAAAAAGTAACATAACTAGTGGTTTAATATTACTAAAAGGTGTTTAATAGTACTAAAATTAGACAGATTTCGTGGAGAGTAGAGAGAGAACGCAATGCTATCGTAACATAAAATAAACACATTTAAATGAACTTGGATTACGAAGCAGACACACTCCAAAATAAGTTTAATCTAACCTAACACTAAACTTAATTCTAATTTTGTTTGTCATTTTGATACCTTTCTTCTCCCGGGTTGGCTCTTTTTGCACCGCCTCCACACTGACTTTCAGTCAATATCGAGGGTTGTTTGAGTTTGTATTCCCTTCAAAATATTCCCAAAATGATGCACACAAATGTCCTCACAATAGGATAACACACGACCACTTGCCAACGAGAAGTTGTATATACGCCATTCGCACTGACTAACGGGGAAAAAACACTGAAAAAATGTAACGCTCCGCCCAGTGCTCGCAGAGACATTACAAAGAGGGAGTTGCGACCAGAGACATGGAGATTTGGACTTTACCGTGCATCGTCGCCCTTAACGTCGCTTGGACCATGGTTTCTGCTTAGCTAGTGCATAGTGCTTGTTCGAGCATCGTTGCCTTTTTTCGCGAGTTTAAAAATTTTTATTTTTACCTAAGCCAGCACGTGGAAACCCGTCGACCAAACGCAGTCAAAGTCAAACAGCCTTCGCCTCGCTTAACCTAAAAATAAGGAACCGCGTGTCGGACTGGCTTTCCGTGTTTTGTTTTCAATTGTTGCGTTTGGTGCTTTTTTTTATTGCAAATAAATCATTGGAAAACCAAATTCTCCATTCACTTGCTGGCAATAAGGGTTAATTCAGCATCTTTTTTATAATGTAAATTTCGATTTTGAACAGTGAATTCCGACACACCGGTTTTCAAGTCAGAAATCGGAGAATAAAGTCTGAATTTTGACTTTTAACCCAGAATTTATTCCAAGATTTCGGACTATAAAGTCAGTTCGATTTTATTCTCAGATTTAAAAAAAAATTCTTCACTGGCCCCAATCCTTTACCGTACAACAGAGACTCGGTAAAATGAAACAAAAAGCGTGGATGATAGCAGGTTAGCTGACATCAGCGGCTAATAACAAAAAAAGCATGTATGAATAGCCTCTGGTTGCGTCTTAAAAATAGTGATCACAGCTACGGGCCATGTAGAAAAGTGAGGAAAATATGATGTATTCATGAGGAAAACTTGTGTTGACTCTAAAAGCGGCAAAGGGAGGGAACGCGTCAGCACATTTGAAGTCAAACAACGCCTTTTATAAGCAGAAAACAAGATTTTCGTACCTACGGGACAAGCTGTGTAAATTGCGAGGACAGAGCAGGTTCATCATTGTGATGCAAAAGGAGTCGAGATGCAGCCCCGAGGCGTCGTATCGCCGAGTTTGGAGCGAGGGGGGGGGAGAAAGGGGGGCTGAAAGCAAGTATCTCACACCTTTGATGTAGCGGCAACAAATTTACCTCGTGACAGAAGATACATGGCCGCAATAAACGACTTCTACCGCCGCTTACACATGCAATCAGATGATTCTGGCCGGTGTGTTAATTGGATCCTAACCGGCGGATCTGATCCGCCGGTGATGGCCGTGCGCGAAGGGGGTTGTCGGAAACCCTTCCGAGTGATGAACTGTAATTCGGCGAGCCGCTTGAAGCACTTGTAATTTACTGTGTGTCACTGATGAAGAGGCCGATTCGGCGGAGGTATTACCTGAAACATCAGAGGGAAGCGCCACCGTCGAGCGAATCCCCGCCCCCCACCCGCGCCCCGTTCCCGCATCTTCCCTACTTCAGCGTTTTGCCAGAAGCCCGCGGGGTGCCTGCCATCCGTCGGGAGTCGCTCTAGCGATAAAGCTGCCGCTATTTGTACCGATAGCGTCGCAAACAAGCGGGGTCGCGTGTTCAAAAGGCTTAATCAATGTCGATCTGGGCGTCGAGATAAATTGGCACCCCGCCCCCCCAGGCTCGCCGTTTTCCCCCGAGCTTTTATACCATGCGCCTTTACGTCGCGATAGTTACATCGTACCGCCGAGCGCTTGTGGAAATTGATTAAGGAAAACATTTGGTAATCTATTCAGGTGTCAAAGTGGCGGCCTGGGGGCCAAATCTGGCCCGCTGCATCATTTTGTGTGGCCCGGGAAAGTAAATCATCAGTGGTGACTTTCTGTTTTAGGATCAAATTAAAATGAGAGATATAGATGTATATTAAATTTCCTGATTTTCCCCCTTTTAAATCAATAATTGTAATTTTTAATGCATTTTTTTCTTTGTTTTTAAGTTCAAAAATCATTTTGTAAAATCTAAAAATATATTAAAAAAGCTAAAATAAACATTGTTTTAGATCTATCAAAAACTGAATATTCAGGGCTTTGAATCCAGTTCTTTTATTTCATTTATTTAAAAAAATCTAAATATTATATCTAAAATGGTCCGGCCAACATGAAACCGAGTTGACGTTAATGCGGCCCGCGAACCAACCCGAGTCTGACCCCCTTGATCTACGGCACAGGTGTCAAAGTGGCGGCCCGCGGGCCAAATCTGTCCCCCTGCATCATTTTGTGTGGCCCGAGAAAGTAAATCATGAGTGCCAACTTTCTGTTTTAGGATCAAATTAAAATGAAGATTGTAGATTATCTCCTGTGTTTCCTCATTTTAAATCAATAATTGCAAACAATTTGTACTAATTTGAACTTCCAAAAATGATCTATCGATTAGCACGATCGAGAAAACTGTCAATGTATTAATCGATTAATTTTGGCAGCCTAGTTGGAAGACATACCGACCCTCCAGATGTCATTGAAACTACCATGTGGCCCGCGACAAAAAATGAGTTTGACACCCTTGATCCACGGTATCGATCTCCCTCGCGAGGCTGGCGTGGCGTGGCGTTGCGCACCCCCGGAAACGGACTGGAGCGGCGGCCGTCAATAATGGCGTTGCCGCGTTGGGCCGTAATTGGATGGTAAATGAGCGGCTTTGGCTCGGGGGAGTCGAGAGATCAGGAGTCGCCTTCAGTTTGGGGATGGGGAATGTGGGTGGGTGTTTGTCATTTTCGTGGTCTTTCCGCCTCTTTTCCTCGCGTACGAGCTCTCGGCTTAATTAGCAGCGGCCCTTTCTGCCAAGGAGCCTCGGTAATTACCGTCTCGGAGCCTTCTGTTTCTCAGTGTGGCGCGACTCGGCCTGTCCGGCACCCCGGGATGGAACCCTCGTCCTCGATAACCATCTCTCACCTCCCCGTTTATGGCCCACATCTAATCACGGCTGCCTGCCACACAGTTGTTGGCTAATTGTTGAACTCGGAGCCCACGATATTCACTCAAAATCCATTTTTTTTCTCCACACCTCTTTGTAATCTAGATTTTAGATTTGAAAGAAAGTTGCTCGAGATGACAAGATGAATCCGCTAATTGAAAGATTATTAGGCAACCGCTATTGTGATAGTCGATAATGTAGAGATGTTAACATAAATGTCCAAATACTCTCTTTTTTAAAAGCCTCTTATTAGTAAATCTTCTTGCATTGAAAGTTTGTTGTCATCGTAAAAATTCAATGAACGAAATATTCTCATGAAAAAAGTAAACCAGCGTTTCGTCATTTATTTTCTATTGTAAACCAGTTGTTTTTTTTGGAGTGTATATCTTTTAATTTTTAAATTTAATTCAGATATTTATAATAAGCGCAAAAATTGGGGTTAACGTGTGCTTTGAATTCATATTTATTTTTTAAAAAGTCATTTCCAGTTATTTTTAGCTTTTTTTTTTGGAATGTATATAAACTTTAAATTTTTAAATATAAATAAAATATTTATAATAAGCGCAAAAATGGGGGTTAATGTGTGCTTTTAATTCATATTTATTTGTTTAATCATAAAAATTCACCAGCATTTCGTCATTTATTTTCTATTGTCAACCAGTTTTTTTTTTGGGAGATATATAATCTTTTAATTTTTAAATGTAATTCAGATATTCATAATAAGCGCAAAAATGGGGGTTAACGTGTGCTTTTAATTCATATTTATTTTTAAATATAAGTATTTTTAGCTATCCACCAAAAATATATGAAAAATGATTAAATAGGATACTTTAAACCTGTATGTAAAATGAAACTTAAATAACATACAGTAAATCGAACTTGTTTTTCATTATAATTTGAGTTATAAAGTAACTGAAAATATCGCCAAAATAATCCTAAAATGCACCATTTGTCGAAAAATCCTGCTCAAATCCATCGATTCTTTTTTTAAAATCCAATCAAATATCATTTCTTCCTTAATCTGTTTGCGTTGCCGCCATTATCAACGAGTGGATGCTCATTAATTTCGCCCCTGCGTGGCAAAAAATCATTTCTGGTCGAAGCAATTCAACCCGCTGCTTCTTTCAATTTGCCACTCCCGTCAATCAAGCCCCAGCGCGGCATCTCGCCAAAACGAGGTGTTATATTCCCCCAATTATCATGTCATATACTCGAAAATGTAAATGAACGCACATGTAAAATGAAATTTTTGGACTTGTCAGTGAAGAATGCGAACCAGGAGAGCAATTACTTAGCTGCTTTTATCGGCTAGCTTCTGACACGAACTTAAATGCGGGATTTTTCCCCCCTTTTTTGTCCCCTTTCCCCTTGTTTTCATCTCCCTTTTCTATTTGTGCAAGGTTGAAAGAGGATAAACAAGTCGCCGGCTGCCCTTAACTCATTTTTAGTTTGGGATTGTCATTCTTTCCTTGTTAAAATGCCTTTTCCTTTTCCCCAAATTCACTGCATTATTCATCTTATAGGTATTTGACCATGAATGCCTTTATTTCCCCACTTTAGACAACAGCAAAGCACTTTGAAGTACAGTGCGGAATTTAAATGCAATTTCACTTTAGATATGCATGCGCATACGTTTATGTTAAATCCCCAGCTTTTGTGCAGCAAAACATCTTCGAGCCGGTGTCCAATTAATAGTCTTAATGAGCGCATCTTTAATGGCGTGACTGCGGGGTGATGACTAACCTCGTAAATGTACCTTTAAGGGTTAATAACGTTGAAGGTGGAAGCACGACATTAGCATAAATTGTAAACAAGTTGGGTTTTTCTTTTTTGGGACGGCAAATCATATGGAGCGCACAAAAAAAAATCCCTTTTTTTTTCCGGTGAGGCCGACGCGCGAACCACTCATCCGCCGGGCCGCCCATTCATAGATATTAATCATTACATTTTATTATTACTAAATCATTTATGTGTAGTAGACATGCGAGCATGATGATGTTGCTCACACCAGTACTCAGTGTGCTCAGGGAGGATGTCTTTCTGCCCAGACAAACAAAAAATTTGAGGGAACATTGAACACGGGTAAGCTCACGCTGTGTGACCAATCCCGACCAATTTTCAAATACAGTGGTACCTCGAGATACGAGCTTAATTCGTTCCAGGACTAAGCTCGTATGTCGATTTTCTCGTAACTCAAACGAACGTTTTCCATTGAAATGAACTAAACACAAATTAATTCGTTCCAACCCTCTGAAAAAACACCCAAAACAGGATATTGGATTGGAATTTTTTTTTAATTTCTTCTAATTCGCCATCTATTAACAAAGTAACACATAACTAGTGGTTTAATATTACTAAAATGTGTTTAATAGTACAAAAATTATACAGATTTCGAAGTGGGGGTCTTTTTGCACGGCAACGCGCTCGTAACATAACAAACAATTTTTTAAAATTGTTTTTATTTTTTTTAAGCGGTGAGGCCGACGCGCGTACCACTCATCCGCCGGGCCGCCCATTCATAGATATTAATCATTACATTTTATTATTGCTAAATCATTTATGTGTAGTAGACCTGCTTATGGTAGGTGTGATACTGGTGTGTGCCCATAGCGAGCAATGATGATGTTGCTCACACCGGTACTCAATGTGCTCAGGGAGGTTGTCTTTCTGCCCAGACAAACAAAAAATTAGAGGGAACATTGGCGGCGTCCCTTCTGTCTCGGACCCTCGTGAACAATGGAGGCAGGATTTGTTTGAATATGAATATGAATGTGCAGCAGGGGCCGGCTGCGAGTTGACCTTCAGCTGTGATTTTCAGTTCATCAGGATTAGTCAAGGCGGGCGATCAGGAGCCACTAATGCATAATGACTTCTAAAATGAAAAATGTGTAGTGACCATGCAAATGTCTCAGCTAATCAAAGAGGGGGTGTGGGGGGGGGTCTGGTGTGGGGGACCTGGTGAGAAGAGCTAAACAAGGACGTGTCAAGGCCTGACAGCTAGCAAGGAAGGTGGCCGGCCGCGATGGAGGGAGGGGAGACACGCACCGAAAGCAATCAAGGCGCCTTGATTAGCCCGCGATGAGGACGGGGGTGTCTTATTGGCCCCTCGACTACTGTCACGGTCGCCCGGACAACAAACACGGCCGCAACCAGTTGTCTGACTTTGTGTTGATGCTTTAATTGGCCGCCCCCGCCGAAGTCCTTTGTTGACAAGGTGGCCGGAAACCTCACATTTGGAAGAATTACAAGTATCGTTTGGCGTCAGTCGTCGGGACGCTCGACTGCCACAGTGAAACATAGGTTTGGATTTTTTTCCCCTATGATACATGTGTTAAAGTGGCGGCCCGGGGGCCAATTCTGGCCCGCCGCATCATTTTGTGTGGCCTGGGAAAGTAAATCAGGAGTGCCGACTTTCTGTTTTAGGATAAAATTAAAATGAAGAGTATAGATGTATATTAAATTTGCTGATTTTCCCCCTTTTAAATCAATAATTGTAATTTTTTAATCATTTTTTTCTGTGTTTTTAGTTCAAAAATCATTTTGTAAAATGTAAAAATATATTTAAAAAAAGCTCAAATAAACATTGTTTTAGATCCATAAAAAACTGAATATTCAGGGATTTTAATCCAGTTCTTTCAATCCATTTATATAAAAAAAATCTAAGTATTTCTATCTAAAATGGTCCGGCCCACATGAAATCGAGCTGACGTTAACGCGGCCCGCGAACCAACCCGATAATTTCAAAGGAATAATTCGCCCTAGATACGATCATAATTTCGAGATGCGACCAAGCCAGGTGGCCAAGGCACTGTCTTGCCGCATCTCTTTTGTGTGTAAAATATATCTACGAGCACGGGGGAGAGCTTTGCATTTGTTTTTAGTTCATTTCAATGGGAAACGTTCGCTCGAGTTACGAAAAGCTCGACATACGAACTCAGTCCTGGAACGGATTAAGATCGTATGTCGAGGTACTACTGTACACTTTTATTCCAACGTGTTTCCCATTCGCTGCTCTGATAGGAAAAGCTAAATAAGGGGAGTTCAAGGGACCTGCTAATTAAGGTCCATGTCTATTTAAATCCCCTGTTTTCCCAGCGGGGAAGGAAAAAAATCAGACGAACACCCACCTGTCCTTCAACAGGATCACCATGACACGTCGGTAAACATTTTTCTCACTTTCTGACACTTCCTCATTCTTGGACCATGCACCAGGTTCCCGTCTCCGTGGCCATGATGAGTCCCCAGGTGATCACGCCCCAGCAGATGCAGCAGATCCTCCAACAGCAGGTGCTTTCCCCCCAGCAGCTCCAGGCCCTCCTCCAGCAACAGCAGGCGGTCATGCTGCAGCAGGTAAAGTCATAAAAAAAAGCTCCCAGGGTACGGCAAAACATTCCACATCACCTCCTACCGTATTCTCCGGACCGGTGCTCGGACGATTCGCCGAAAGACGTTTCGCCGACGGACGTTTGGCCGACGGACAGTTCGCGGAACGGACGTTTCGCCGAAGCGCTCGCCCCGCCCCCGGATCGTGTGTGTACACGTTTTTCAACCTCGGCCCGCGGGCCATATACGGCCTGTTACAGATAACATTCATTTAGGAATAACAACTGCCCCCCGCTGGACATATTTCTAAATACGAGTACGTACTATAATGTGCTGCCAATTTGTTATCTTTTTTATTTTATCCTTGCTTTTAAAGTAGTAGCCATTTGGAGATCACGCAGAACAGTACGTGACAGAAGAAATATAGAAAATAAAGTAGCAGTAACAGTAAGTACTACTGTAATGAAATTGTAAATCCAGAAATTCTACTCCAGAAAATTTACACCAGCATAGAAAACGTTGAGATTAATCTTTGAATTAAGATTCTCAGCAAATCATTTTGAATAAATATTTCCTAAAATAATGGGAAATTATTTAAAATTAAACTAGAAGTAAAAGTGTGTTCCATGGCATTTTCAGGTATTGTTCTCTAAGCCCTCTAGTCTGTCCAAGGCACTTAGAATTTCACATAAGTCTTCTAGTGTTGTTTTTTTCTCAGTGTCAGACATCAATCCCCAGCTTTGATAAATTACATTCACATTGTAGTACGTACTTGTATTTAGAAATATGTCCAGCAGTACATGCCCTTGTTATTCCTAAATGAATGTTATCTGTAACGGGCCGTATATGGCCCGCGGGCCGAGGTTGAAAAACATGTACACACACGATCCGGGGGCGGGGTGAGCTCTTCGGCGAAACGTCCGTTCCGCCAGCTGTCTGTCGGCCAAACGTCCGTCGGCCAAACGTCTTTCGGCAAATCGTCCGGTCACGCTCCGAACCATAAGTATTCTCCGGACTTGAGCTCTAAAAATGCGGTCATTTCATAACTATAGCACGACGTCCTTGACACGCTTTTAGCGAGCGGAATGGGAAATTCCGTCTAATTAAGTATTTCCCACGTGCCGTCGGTTCAATTCCCTCGTCGGGGAGCACGGGCCGACGCACGGAGCCGCGCGATATCGGCGGTGGCGGATGATGTAACATTTAGGGACGCGCAGGTGTCAGAGTTTGAAGTGTGTTTCTCATTTGTGGATTTGATTAAGGCAAGGACAGTTGTTTAATTAAGATTTTCACTTGTCACAATTGTCCTTCTTGATTACGGGACGTCATTTTGTTCGCTAGGCTTTTGCGCACGTCTGTCATGGCAACTTAAAAGCACTTAAATGTTCCATTATTAATCAGGGGAATTAGATTTCGATAATTGATGAGATAACGCAAGTGGCCTTGCCACAATGTCGTTCATCATGTTGGATCATTTGTGAGCATCAGTTGTTCAGAATGTACAGGAAAAACATTATTTTCTTTTTTTAATTTTGATGAATTTCCATTCACCAACAAAGTGAAAAGACAAAGTAGATTTTATACACAAAATACCTTCTTTTTGGCCTGTCCAGCTTTTCAATGAAAGACAAAATGGACTCCAGATTCCATCATAAAATTGCAGTGAATGTTTTTTTCATTGAACAAAAATTCAAATGAATCAATTTTTTTCATAAAAATGTAAATACCTAAAAAAAACAAAAGAGAGAATATTAGGATTTATTCTCTTTTTTTTTTATGCATTTACATTTTTATGAAAAAAATCTATACATTTGAATTTTTTTCAATGAAAAAAACATTCACTGCAATTTTATGATTATTTTATTTGAATCTGGAGTCCATTTCTACCTTATTTTGTCTTTTCATTAAAAAAAGAGAATATTAGGATTTATTCTCTTTTTTGCTTAAGTATTTACATTTTTATGAAAATAATTTATACATTGGAATTTTTGTTCAGTGAAAAAAACATTCACTGCAATTTTAGGATTATTTTATTTGAATCTGGAGTCCATTTCTACCTTATTTTGTCTTTCATTAAAAAGCTGGACAGTCCAAAAGAAGGTATTTTGTGTATAAAATGTACTTTGTCTTTTATTCAAATCAAAACAAATCAAATAAAAAATGATTAGCTTCAATACTACTGATTCAATTTCCATCAAAATGTTTTTGTCGAAGTGTCATTGCTTCTAATACACTGATTCCTTAAACCATACAAAGAAGACCGTGAAAGAAAATGTCAATTCCAAAACGTAAAAACCAACGCATTACGCATTCAAACGTCTCTTATTAAATCCAAGTAAATTTCTCACCACCTTTCTCCACATTAACACGCCTGTGTTTGTTTCCGTGCAGCAACACCTGCAGGAGTTTTATAAGAAACAGCAAGAGCAGCTTCACCTCCAGCTCCTCCAGCAGCAACACCCCAGCAAACAGGCAAAAGAGGTCCGTACCGTCGCCCTCCTTATCAGACATCCTCCACAATCCTCCATTGCGCCTACTTAATGCAAAGGATGCTGCCACGCGCTCCGTTAATGAAGTGTTTCTCGCAGCAACAACAACAACAATTCATAGCAAGTAGACCGAAAGGCGACTGGGTTCGACTCGTTAGTCCCACGCGCACATGAATGCCGCTCATCAATGACATTGACAGCAGAGTCTCATCAAGTGAAGAAGTACCGTAAATTTCTCGCATATACGGCATATTTGTTGCTCAAAAAATGATGACTGAATCGAGGGTACGGCTTATATGCGCACAAATTAGACTTGACATGCACGAAATTGCAAGGACGAAACGCCATAACGAAAGACAAATTTATTTCGCCGTCTAACAATGAAATTCAAGAAATAAAATAAACCGTATCTTGCATAAGATGTGAAAAAACTTCCATATTACCTATTGATGACAAACGAGGCCGTTACGGGCACACTTCCTGGTTGTACTGCTCACATGACTTCCTTTTTGAATTTGTCTACGTGCAGGCAACACCCTTTAGGAATGTACCATCCAGCAATCGATTTATAGAATACCATGTGCGATGATTTTTCTTAAGATTTTCCCTTCAAAGTACACATTTCTACTCCCTATTAAAACCATAAATATGGAGGTGAAAATTGTGAATCAGGGGGCGGCTTATATGAGAGAAATTGTACAGTTCAACCATTTTAAGGCAATTTTGGAGGTGAAAATTGTGAATCGGGGCGGCTTATATGAGGGAAATTGTATGATTCAACCATTTTAAGGCCATTTTGGAGGTGAAAATTGTGAATCGGGGCGGCTTATATGAGGGAAATTGTACCGTTCAACCATTTTAAGGCAATTTTGGAGGTGAAAATTGTGAATCAGGGGGCGGCTTATATGAGGGAAATTGTACAATTCAACCATTTTAAGGCAATTTTGGAGGTGAAAATTGTGAATCAGGGGGCGGCTTATATGAGGGAAATTGTATGATTCAACCATTTTTAAGGCCATTTTGGAGGTGAAAATTGTGAATCAGGGGGCGGCTTATATGAGGGAAATTGTACAATTCAAGCATTTTAAGGCAATTTTGGAGGTGAAAATTGTGAATCAGGGTGCGGCTTATATGAGGGAAATTGTACAATTCAACCATTTTAAGGCTACGGCTTATACGTGGAGACGGCAAATATGCGAGAAAATTGTTAGGTGGCCTCCGGCGTGAAGGGCCACGCCACTTCCCGGCGGCTTTGTTTCTGTTTGGATTCGAAAAATAGTTCTATTTTGCCTGCCGCGGAATGCAGAATAGAGATTGCTCCTTTATTTCTCCAGAGGAGGCGGGACGGGGACGGGGACGGGGACGTACAGGAGGAGGCGTCAGGTTGCGTTCCAGTGAGCGCATGGCTAAGTTTGCACGCCGCTCCTTTCGACCATGATACAAACATATTGAAATACACGAGCGCGGCATGCCTTGTGCACACAGACGTACGTGACAGGAAGGAGAAGTCACGGTACTCTTTCTAGTATGATAGGATGGAAACAATTTCTTTTTAGCATATTCAGAGCGTAAGGATAGCTTTGGGAAAATGTCCAGTCAGAGTGGATGAAGTCAGTCATGCTGCCACACATTAAGAAGACGCACACAACTTGAAAACGTCATGTTTTAATGTCAAACATGTCACATCATGTAAAACTCATCATTTAAGATAAAACCTATTTTGCGTAACATAAATGTCAAATGATCACTCGATCATCTGAAATTGATCGCAATAAAATGAAAATGTATCACGTTCTAACTTCAAACCATAAAGCGCATTATAATGTGAAAACATTACACATTATATATAACCTGACATGGGAAACCTATCCCCGCAATTTATAAGCTGAAACGTGAAATGGTATATTCCAAGGGTGTCAGACTCGGGTTGGTTGGCGGGCCGCTTTAACGTCAACTTGATTTCACGTGGGCCGGACCATTTTAGATATAATATTTAGATTTTTTTTAAATAAATGGATTAAAAGAACTGGATTAAAAGCCCTAAGTTTTTTATAGATCTAAAACAATGTTTGTTTTAGCTTTTTTTAAATATATTTTTACAAAAGGATTTTTGAACTAAAAACACAGAAAAAATGGATTACAAAATTACAATTATTGATTTAAAAGGGGGAAAATCATATATCTATATCTATCATTTTAATTTGATCCTAAAACAGAAAGTCGGCACTCATGATTTACTTTCCCGGGCCACACAAAATGATGCGGCGGGCCAGATTTGGCCCCCGGGCCGCCACTTTGACACCTGTGATGTATAGTAAGGGTGTCAGACTCGGGTTGGTTCGCGGGCCGCTTTAACGTCAACTTGATTTCACGTGGGCCGGACCATTTCAGATATAATATTTCGGATTTTGTTCAATATTTGAAGTACTTGAAGTCTTTACTTCTGGTTTTAACGGGCCATTCCCATTCCCCCTCCTCCCCGACAACAGCAGCAACAACAGCAGCAGCTGGCGGCCCAGCAGCTCGTCTTCCAGCAGCAGCTCCTCCAGATGCAGCAGCTCCAGCAGCAGCAACACCTGCTCAACATGCAGCGGCAGGGCCTGCTCTCCCTGCCCGGGCCCGCCCCGGGCCAGGCCGCCCTACCTGGACAGACTCTGCCTCCGCAAGGTGAGACGCCGCCCGTGCATCCACAAAGGCCGTTATGTCTTCCAACTAGGCTGCAAAAATTAATCGATTAATAAATTGACAGCTTTCTCGATCGTGCTAATCGATAGATCATTTTTGGACCTTCAAATTAGTACAAATTGTTTGCAATTATTGATTTAAAATGAGGAAACACAGGAAATAATCTACAATCTTCATTTGAATTTCATCATAAAACCGAAAGTTCGCACTCATCATTTACTTTCTCGGGCCACACAAAACGATGCAGCGGGCCAGATTTGGCCCACGGGCCGCCACTTTGACACCTGTGCCTTAGAACATTTCAAATCTTTTACGCAAGCATTTCACTCTCGCTACAATTCGTATTCTCGTCCCCCACTCCAGCCGGCCTAAGCCAGGCAGAGCTCCAGCAGTTGTGGAAAGACGTGACCGGCGGCGGCAGTGGCAGCGGCGGCGGCGGTGGCAGCGGCGGCGGCGGTGGCGGCGGCGGCGGAGGCGGCCACGCTATGGAAGACAACGGCATCAAACACAGCGGCGGCGTCAACAACACGACTGTGAGCGGCGGCGGCGGTGGCCTCGATCTCTCCACCAACAACCACAACAGCAGCAACGGCAACTCTTCGTCGACTACCTCCTCCCACCCCCCCAAAGCGTCCCCACCCATCTCGCACCATTCCATCACCAACGGACAGTCCCCCGGCCTCCACCACAGACGAGAACGGGAGCGAGAGAGGTAAAATGACGAGATCAAAACAAAAAAAACAACAACAACAACCATGCACTACGCAAGCCTCACAACTCTGCACTCTCACCCGTGTTATTTGTTCCCGTTCAAAGCGACGTCGCTAACTAAAGGGAAAACAAGATGTTTTGTTTATTTGTTTAATAGTTGATCACTTTCTCAGTCATGTGCACCAAACAAAAGATTTGTTCTCCCAAAGGAGAACGCACTTAGCTCGCGCGCCGATATCAAACGCCAGAAACGGAACGCGCAACAGACAAGACGCGATAACATTAAGTATTTAGTGTTTTCTAGGTCCCCCCCCCCCCACACACACCCCCCAACCATCCTCCGCTTTTGAAAATTACCTTCCTTGCTTGCTTGTCATGTAAACAGAATACATGATGCCTTGAGTGGCGTTTCCAGGATGTTTATCCGTGTGATGGCGTGTTTTATGAATGCACCCCTGCACCAAAACACTGACTGTTCACATATCGAGCCATGCATTATTCAAAGACTCAACTTGGGCGATATTATAATACGGCAGCAGCGGTGGAAGTGCCGTGTAATTGGTTTACAGTAGATGCTATCTAAAAAGGCGGCAAGTGGGATCTCTAGTAAGGAAAGAAGAAGAAAATAAGACTTTATCCGTCCGTGTCCCGAGGGTGGCGCGTGTCGGGCGCCTGGTAATGATCGAACGAGGAGTATTGTCAGGAGCGCTGCTTACCAACACGCCGCCGATCGATGCGGGGTAAGCCCCTGTGAAAAAGCCAGCGTGAGCGTGGCGCCAAAGCGTGGCATGTGAGCACAGCCCTCACGCACGCGTGGCCTAAAGGTTAAACTGTCATCTTTAATAGGATGTGTGCTCTCTAAGTGGGGTTGTAACTTATTTGGGTGGCATTTGAAGGATAAAAACTTGGAGACTGTATCTTATATACTGCAATTTTCTCTGTTTTTTTTTTAATGACCTAGGCCAGGGGTGTCAGACTCGGATTGGTTCGCGGGCCGCTTTAACGTTAACTTGATTTCACGTGGGCCGGATCATTTTAGATATAATATTTAGATTTTTTTTTTATAAATGGATTAAAAGAATTGGATTAAAAGCCCTGAATATTCAGTTTTTTATAGATCTAAAACAATGTTTGTTTTAGCTTTTTTTAAATATTTTTTTAGATTTTACAAAATGATTTTTGAACTAAAAACACGGAAAAAACGGATTAAGAAATTACAATTATTGATTTAAAAGGGGGAAAATCAGGAAATTTAGTATACATCTATACTCTTCATTTTAATTTGATCCTAAAACAGAAAGTCTGCACTCATGATTTACTTTCCCGGGCCACACAAAATGATGCGGCGGGCCAGATTTGGCCCCCGGGCCGCCACTTTGACACATGTGACCTAGGCTTTGACATGGGCATTTGGATTCAACAGTTACGTCCAAATCAAATCAAATCAAAAGCCTTTATTGTCACCATACACAGCTGCGTATAACAAAATGGGTGGTGCCTTTTCCCATTAAAAAAAACATAAATAAGTAATATAAAAATATAAAAAGTCACAGTTCGTCAATAACGATAAGACTGAGAAAACAAAACACCAAATTGGAGAGCAAAGAGCCACTGGACCCACGCGTGCCGCCATCTTGCATCATTTGTGCCATATTAAATGTGCCATGCGTGAAATATGCCAATTAAAATACCTAATAATGAAGCACATTTTAAAAAATTCCACTCGGTACATATATATTATTTTGTCTTTTCAAACATTTTTGCTGTAAATGTTCTTTATTTTTCATTTCTTTTTCCATGCAGCTCACAGCATGAAGAAAATGGCGGTTCCCACCCCTTGTACGGCCACGGCGTTTGCAAGTGGCCCGGTTGCGAGAGCATCTGCGAGGACTTCGGACAGTTTTTAAAGTAAGATTTAAGTCATAACGCTGACATTTTTCATTTGAATACTTGATGTCGTAGTTTTAAGACATTGAGAGCATTCCACTTCAATTCAAGCAACCACAAATTTGGGCCTTTTTTGCCATCACTTATCACCAAAAAACTGTGTTTCTCAACCTTTTTTGAGCTGCAGCACATTTTTTGCGAACCCTGCACAACTTCCAATTCGAGTGATGCAAAAATAACTAACGTCATGTTTTTAATCGCATAACTATATGACTTTTCTCTAATGTTAGAGGGAAAATAAGCATCAAAATGACTGTTTCACGATTTGAATCTTGTAAAATAGTATCATCTATAATTTAAATTCCATCATACAGTGGTACCTCGAGATAGGAGCTTAATTCATTCCGGAACTGAGCTCGTATGTCGATTTTCTCGTAACTCAAACGAAGGTTTCCCATTGAAATGAACTAAAAACAAATTAATTTGTTCCAACCCTCTGAAAAAACACCAAAAACAGGATAATGGATTGAAAAAAATGTTTTATTTGTTCAAATTCGCCATCTATTAACAAAGTATCAAATAACCAGTGGTTTAATAGTATACTAAAATGTGGTTAATAGAACTAAAATTAGACGGATTTCGCGGAGGGTAGAGAGAGGGACTATTTGCACCGGTGAATTGTAATATAACATAAACAAATTTAAATGAACTTGGATTACGATGCAAAAATAAATTTAATCTAACCTAACACTCAACTTAATTAACTTAATCAACTTAATATTCCAGTGGCCATGTTGTTCTTATGAGCAGCATCTCGCGTCCGCTGTCTGCTCGTATATCAAAATTTGTCTCGTATCTCAAGATAAATATTTGCCCGAAATTTGACTCGTATCTCGAATTGCTCGTATGTCGGGCCACTCGTATGTCGAGGTACCACTGTATTTTGATTTTCACCTCGTAATAGTTCCCTTTTAATCCCATTATATTCATATGGATTTTTCTCTCTGAATATTACATTGCAATTTCCCGCGGAACACCTGACCATTGCTCATGGCACACCAATGGCACAGTTGTTGGAAACACTGCCAAAAACCAACCACACGATTTTATTACCTGAAAAATCGGGGGCACATTTTCTTCCCCATCGTACAAAAATAGGTCTTCCGAATCAAATTTGCGTGCGACGTTATTCTCCCATCTCGCCATTTTGACCTTGCCGCCAGCTCGCTGACAGGGTTCAGCTCGAGCAGCTTTGGACTCAGCCAGTCATGATCCATAACAAATCTCCTACGCGGCGTGGAGGCGCCTGATAGGCTGGCGGAGGAAGTCGTCCAAAGGCTAATGGCAACTCGCACGGCCGCACACTCGCCTCCACAACAAAGGCCCGCCATTCAGTTGTTGTCACGGCGCACGGCAGCGGAGCGAATGAACTCTTCATGCTCCATCAACAATTTAGTTAATTAGCTCATTTGTAATTGGCCGCTTTGTTGCCAGGATGTCAGTAAGGGGACATCAAAAGCGGGAAGGTGTTTGCGGCGCCCACGATTACAGGTTATCACGCCGCCACTCACCCGCTCTCTCCCTCTGTCTCCGTCAGAGAAGAAAAGCTTTCATTTGAATATTCTAATTAGATTTGTAATTAACTGCAGAATAACGATCTTCCGCGGGTTTTCCGACAGGCTATAAACGTCCGTGCGGATGGAGTCCTGAGATTGTTGTGACTTGTTTTTTTCTTCTTCTTCCCGGTCGTGGAAAGCTACAAAAACTAATCTGGCTCGTGAATGAACCGTAATAAAGCCGGTGTTTATTGGGCGAAACAGCCAGACAGTATATTAAGCCGCGTTTTCACGCGCTATCGACTCGTATTGTGAACCTTAATTGACACCATTGCACGGGAATGAATCAGAGGTGAATGTAAATGACAGTGATCGCCAGACAATTGCAGTGTCACAAGATGGCTTTGATTGTCAGGCTTTAGCTAGCTTGTTACATGCTAGCTGTTTCGCTTTTAGTATGTACCTTTTCAGTGGTTTATTTGCCACCGAAAGGACAGAACAGGACTACCGTATTTCTATATGGCGCACCGCATTTAAAGGCGCAGTCTCAGTAACAAGTGCTATTTCTGAATTTAACACACACACAAAAACCTTACAAACACCGTACGAGTCGTACGGTGTTTGTAAGGTTTTTTGGGGGTTTGTAAGGGGAATCATAATCATTTATAAGGGCAGTTATCGGCAGAGGTTGACAGGTATGGTACTTTCTTCTTTGGTGCCATCATGTGAAATAAGGAAAAGATACTCAAACAGGCAACTTTGTTTCAGACAGTGAACAACTTTTAGAGCAAAATGTTGATGTTTACTTCTGGGCACACTTTAGTTTGGTTTCTCCTACCTCGCAATAAGTTCTGGGTTTTACACAATAGGCTGCAAAATGGATGCGTTTTTCTATTCTGCCGAAGCATGAACGTCGGCTTCACGTCTTACTAGAGCCCGTTCGTGAGGTCCGGGGCAGGTAGAGGAGTTTGCCTTCCAGCTTGGGAAAGGGACAAACGCATGAGGAGGCAAGCTCCCGTCGGATTATCACTCGGAAACACCTCGGTATGCTTACTTAAAGGCAGCCTGTATGCTCTAAGGATATTGTGGAGGTAGCTTAGTGGGTTATTTAGGAGACACGGTGGGAAAAAAAACCACTGGTCACACACCAGAATAAGCTGGCAAAGTGATGCGAGGGGGTGCCGCAGTAGAGAGTCGGTTGAGCCAGTCAGGAAGTCGAAAGGTTGGCTGACAGTTTATTATTTTGTACGATTGCTTCCCCAAAACATCCCCTCCAACAAAACAGAACGGCGTCTCGCTTCGTCAACCAACACGAGTCGGAGGCTCGTCTACTCGCAAGCCGCCGAAAACATGAAAACAGACGCCGATAAAGAAGTCGGAACAAAGATGGCTGCTCGGAGGCGCGTCACGGGGATGCCTTTCATGTTGCCGGAGATGGCGCCTGACTACACACGAGCGGCGTTGCAACGGGGTTACATAAAGCGGGTGTCAGATTTCCATGACAGTTCCCGTGTCGCGAGCTCGGGTGCGGGTTAACGGGTGTGAGGCGGAGGGGGCGGAATCGGAATCGTTCCGCCAGGCGTTTAAGTCGTCTTTTGTCGCATGGCGCCGGGGAAACTTGTCGCCATCGGCGTTTACCGTTTCCTCTGTGTTCTTTTAAGCGCTCTCACCTGGAAAAGAGAGCTGAATCGGCTCTCTGAAGTGCAAACTAAGATGCGATCCTCGGGTTTGCGCGCCGCCGACGTCTTCTTCCCACACCTAAGTCGTCCACTCGTACTTCTCCCACTGACGCGGCCCGCTAACCTGGCGTCTGTAAACGCGCCGCTAATTAAACCCACAAGGCTGCAGCCGAGTGTCTCCATCTAATGCGCATGCACACTTTCCCTCCCCCGTGGCCCCTTGATAGTTGAGCTTCCCCTCTACCCTTCCACATGTCTGCTGCTCTGTGACAAGACCTTTAAAACGCAGGGCATTACTTATGCATCACCAGCACGGGCAGAGTTTCCGCATGCCCTAAGTGCGTGCGCTACCCGGATGTTTTCGGCCCTTGACAATTAGCCAAATGGCGGCATTCGTGTAGATTTATGACTCGCACCTGAGTGGATGCTGATGTTCCTATGCATATTCATATTGTGTACACAGCTGTGGGCGGGGATGCGGTTAAAAAAATGAGGTCTCAGCACATGTGTCAAAGTGGTGGCCCGTGGGCCAAATCTGGCCCGCCGCATCATTTTGTGTGGCCCAGGAAAGTAAATCAGGAGTGCCGACTTGCTGTTTTAGGATCAAATTAAAATGAAGCGTATAGATGTATATTACATTTCCTGATTTTCCCACTTTTAAATAAATAATTGTCATTTTGTAATAATTTTTTTCGGTGTTTTTAGTTCAAAAATCATTTTGTAAAATCTAAAAATATGTTTAAAAAAATAAATAAATAAAAAAGCTAAAATAAACATTGTTTTAGATCTATAAGAAACTGAATATTCAGGGCTTTTAATCCAGTTCTTTTAATCCATTTATATTAAAAAAATTCTAAATATTATATCTAAAATGATGATTTAAAAGGGGGAAAATCGGGAAATTGAATATACATCTATACTCTTCATTTTAATTTGATCCTAAAACAGAAAGTCGGCACTCATGATTTACTTTCCCGGGCCACACAAAATGATGCGGCAGGCCAGATTTGGCCCCCGGGCCGCCACTTTGACACAGGTGTTCTACAGAATGTTGGTGCTTCTCGCATGTTAAAACGCAAAGTGAGATAAGGCGCCCTCTTGAGGTAATGCCTGTTGAATAAACGCTGACCTCCGAAACGATCACGTTCTAGCATTGGGAAGAAGGGTGGTACAAAATGAAATATGCAATTGAAGAAAATGAAATAAGTCAAGAAATGGAATAAATCAAAATGAAATAAGTCAAGAAATGGAATAAATCAAAATGAAATAAGTCAAGAAATGGAATAAATCAATGGCAATAACAAAAATGAAAGCAAGACATACACTTTGTAAGATGAAATAAATAAGAGACATCAGAAATAAATAAATACAGGAATACAACCATATAAATAACACAACCAATCCAATCCAATAATAAAAACAACAACAATGAAAGCAGAAAAAAATGCCTTAAGGAAACAAAACAATGGACACATTTTTGGATCTAGAATTTTGAATCCCCTATATTGTGTGTGTATATGTCAATTATTTTCCCAATATTAATCCGATTTGAAATATCCAATCCTATTATACATATCACTATTTTTTTACATTTAAAAAAAAAAACCTAATTTGATCATTATTTTAGGCCCACTGTAATCTTTAATGACTGTCTTCCCCTCTGCGGCCCCCTCCTGTCCCTCCCTGTCATTATTCTCTCCATCTTGTGGAATTATTAATGCACAGTAGGACATGCTGCCATTTGAATATTTCATAAATGTAGTAATCTTCCTTGTAATCGCCTCACTAACCAGCCACCAGACGGTGTGTGTGTTTGGAATCATGGCCAAACGTGCATGCCAGCCAAATAATAAAATATATAAATATATATATATATATATATATATATATGTGTGTGTGTGTGTATATATATATGTATATATGTATGTATATATGTATATATACATAGAGAGAGAGAGAGATAGATATATAGAGATAGATAGATATATAGAGATAGATATAGATATATAGAGATAGATATAGATATATAGAGATAGATATATAGAGATAGATATAGATATATAGATATAGATATATAGAGATAGATATAGATATTTAGAGATATAGATATATAGAGATAGATATATAGAGATAGATATATAGAGATAGATATATAGAGATAGATATAGATATATAGAGATAGATATAGATATATAGAGATAGATATATAGAGATATATATAGATATATAGATATAGATATATAGAGATAGATACAGATATATAGAGATAGATATATAGAGATAGATATAGATATATAGAGATAGATATAGATATATAGAGATAGATATAGATATATAGAGATAGATATAGATATATAGAGATAGATATAGATATATAGAGATAGATATAGATATATATTTATAAATATAAAAACTCAAAGCCTCTCCCCCTTCTGCGCCACCCCATTCTTTTTTTGTAACAAAGTATCTTCGGGGACAGTGCTTTTGAAGCAGCTGTAATTCATGACACGCGCCATACATCAAGTGCATAAGATAGCAATATGGGCAGTGAAATGAAAAGGGTATTTGCAACATTAGTTCCCTCATCCTGCGAGGCACGTGATTAAATGATTAATGAAATGCCCCCTTCTTCCGCATGCACAGCAATTAAGCGCCCGGCGGCAGAAAGGCGCCGGTCCTTCCTCCCTTTAACGCTTTTGTGCGTCAAAAATGTTGCCGTTAGAGTGCGGGTATTGTTTTGCGGGGACCGGGAGACAAAGACGACGCGCTGAGTTGGCTCCTTTTTTCAGGATGATGCTGGTATTCTGAACCAGTCGCGGGCCATTGTCGTGTTCAACGCGGCGTCACATACCGGCATGTTGCTTTTAATGATTTCGTTTCAGTGTGGAACAATGGCGGCAGGACAGGATTTTATTGATTACGGGAGTGTCAAACTCGGGTTGGTTCGCGGGCCACATTAACGTCAACTTGATTTCATGCGGGCCGGACCATTTTAGATATAATATTTAGGATTTTTTTTATATAAATGGATTAAAAGAACTGGATTAAAATCCCTGAATATTCAGTTTTTTATTGATCTAAAACAATGTTTATTTGAGCTTTTTTTAAATATATTTTTAGATTTAACAAAATGATTTTTGAACTAAAAACACAGAATAATGGATTACAAAATTACAATTATTGATTTAAAAGGGAGGAAATCAGGAAATTTAATATACATCTCTACTCTTCATTTTAATTTGATCCTAAAACAGAAAGTCGGCACTCATGATTTACTTTCCCGGGCCACACAAAATGATGCGGCGGGCCAGATTTGGCCCCCGGGCCGCCACTTTGACACTTGTGATCTAGTGCATTAACAAATTTGTCAACATTAGTTAAATGGGGGAAGGGAAATGCCGTCAAGTTTTTCGTTCATTTTTATGGCTTTATTATAGATTATTTATTGGTATCAACTATGTATATATTCTCTTGTTTGGTCAAATGTGTAAACATGGGTATTTCTATTTTGGTTTATCAATAAGAAAACGACTTTTCTTCATATTTCTTTCATTTTTCTACAAAATTTGATTTTAACCCACATGCATTTTTTGACATCATGAAAAAAGAAATATATTGATAACAAGATGAGTTTGACACCTCAACCACATTTTTACTTTTATTCTGTCATTTATGAACTCGAACTGAAACAAAAACAATGATATATGTATTTATTTATTATTTAGGACCATTTTGAGAGAAATGACTTTGATTCCTTTTATTACTTTTCTTAACAAAAAGTATTGACTATAAAGTTACTATTTTGTCGATCTATTATTAAATTAATTTTAGTTAATAAGATTATTTTAACAAAAGAAAGGCAAAAATCAGTTGTTTGACTTCAGGAATCGTAACAAATTATCCATTTCTTTCAATAAATGGATTTGAAATTATTATTTATTTTATTTAGGTTAACAATATATAATGACTGATTTTATTCTTCATTTTAAGCGTATCTATTAAGAAATAATTAACAATGACATTTTATTTAGAGTTTTTTTCAATATTTTTATTGACTATTTTTTAGGTTAATTGCTAATATACTTATTGGGGGTTACTTTTATTCTGTAATTTATGAATTGTTCTGAAACCAAAACAATGATATATGTATTTACCGTATTTTCACGACTATAAGGCGCACTTAAAAGTCTTAAATGTTCTCCAAAATAGACATGGCGCCTTATAATCCAGTGTGCTTTATATATGGAATTTTTAAAAAAATGTGTCATTCATTGAGGGTGCGCCTTATAATGCGGTGCGCCTTATAGTCGTGAAAATACAGTATTTATTATTTAGGACCATTTTGAGAGTATATTTTGGCGAAGAAATTACTTTTATTACTTTTCATAACAAAAAGTATTGACTATAAAGTTACTATTTTGTCGATCTATTATTAAATAAATTCCAGTTAATAAGATTATTTGAAGAAGAGAAAGGCAAAAATTGGTTGTTTGACTTCAGGAATCGTAACTAATTCTCCATTTCTTTCAATCAATGGAACCGAAATGTGATTTGATATGATTGACAGCCGTCTCGCGGCTAATTGCATAATCGTGTTGACCCGCAGGCACCTAAACAACGAGCACGCCCTGGACGATCGGAGCACGGCCCAGTGTCGAGTCCAGATGCAAGTCGTACAACAGCTGGAAATTCAAGTAAGTCGAAACTTCGCCTCACTTTTTTATGAACTAATTAGGCTGTCACCGCTCACAATTCGTCAAACGGGGCAACGACGAGGTCTCCCACAAAACCAGGACCGGCTGAAATCAACAAAGCTGGCAAACAATGGGCTCCTCGGGCCTCGCCGCCAAAGCCATTATGGCGCTTTTAATTGAATTATGCGCCAGCTTTATTTTTTCCCCAGCTTTGCTTTTTTCTTTCCAATTAATAGCGAGGTGCGTCTCTCCCAGTCTGCCGTGTTAATTAACTGCACTTTGCACCTGAAGAACGCTCAAAAGGAGGGAACTATTTTCAGTAGGTGGAGCGTGACCTTATTAAGAAGTCATGCTGGCTAGATAATGAGAGCGCTGATTGAGCGACATTATTGCTCGGCGACGCTGACATCTGCTCGTCTAAACGGGGATATTTAAATACGTGCCTTACCGTCGTTGCCGCCAGTGTTTCCCTTAAGATGGGGGCCTCGGGTCTTTCCCCTGATCGAAACCCGATCGAGCAAGTGCGAAGCTGTGTTTCTGCTACTTTGGCTAATTCTGAATTTGGCTGGAAAACTGGCAAATGAAACGCCAGGGTTCAGAAATATAGGTCTGATATCGTAAAAACGGTTTCCCGACGGTTGCCAAATACAGTGGTACCTCAAGATACGAGCTTGATTCGCTCCGGGACTGAGCTCGTATGTCGATTTTCTTGTAACTCAAACGAACGTTTCCCATTGAAATGAACTAAAAACTAATTCATTCGTTCCAACCCTCTGAAAAAACACCAAAAACAGGATATTGGATTGGAAAAAATGTTTTATTTGTTCTAATACGCCATATATTAACAAAGTATCAAATAACTAGTGGTTTAATATTACTAAAATGTGTTTAATAATACTAAAATTATACGGATTTCAAAGGGGGGAGAGAGAGAGACAAACAGAGAGGGAGGGGGGGGGGCTTTTTGCACGGTAACGCGCTCGTAACATAACATAAACAAATTAAAATGATGTTGGATTATGATGCAGACACTCAAAAATAAATTTAATCTAACCTAACACTAAACTTAATTCTAATATTTTTTGACATTTTGATACCTTTCTTCTCCCAGCCGGGTTGGCTCTTTTTGCCCCGCCTCCAAATTGACTTTCAGTCAATATCGAGGGTTGTTTGAGTTTGTATTCCTTTCAAAATATTCCCAAAATGATGCACACAAATGTCCTCACAATAGGATAACGCACGACCACTTGCCAACGAGAAGTAGTATATACGCCATTCGCACTGACTAACGCACATGTGTCAAAGTGGTAGCCTGGGGGCCAAATCTGGCCCGCCGCATCATTTTGTGTGGCCCGAGAAAGTAAATTATTGATGCGTAGACCGTGTTGTTTTACCTTGTTTTGTCGCCGCTCTTTTGGTCGCCCGTTGTCGCAGTCCGGGCGACCAAAAGACCGCGACCAAAAGACCGGCGACTAAAAGACCGGCGACTAAAAGACCGGCGACCAAAAGACCGGCGACCAAAAGACCGGCGACCAATCGACCGCACACGCTGAAAAACAGTACGCTATCGTGAAAAAGTTTTGACGCTTTTATTACGGTGCGAAAATATATCGTTTGGAGCGTCCATCTTTTTTGAAGTACAATATCACAGAATAAGACTACGAAAAACAGAATATGAAAAAAAAGGGCCACTTACAGTCCAGGAAAATAATGTACTTGTTGTCTCTATTCTCTCTTGGACTGGATCTGTATTGGACCTGTATTTTTTGACCCCCATCGGTCCCCAAAGAGACCTTTCGAAAGCCCATTCACGTCTCGCCGGCTGCAAAGCTGCACCTGTCTCTCCTTTTAATGGGCCTACCTCATTACTCGCCACCTTCAAGGCTGGGCTGACCTACTAAATTCGGCTATTGACGAAACGGCGAGACGCTATTTGTTTCTTTACTTTTCAACTTAATCCCATCTTGCTCTCTGTGCCCAACAGCTTTCGAAAGAGCGTGAGCGTCTTCAGGCCATGATGACCCACTTGCACATGCGGCCCTCCGAGCCCAAGTCATCTCCCAAACCAGTGAGTGCGTATTGCGGCGTAAACACGCCACGGGGGTTAGATGAAGTCGTAATGGGATTTGAATCACCCACAAGTTTGGGAGTCTATTTCTCACACCGATAGACGCAATCGGCGTATCGAGCCGTCAGACCGTTGATTGAGCCACTCAGGAGCTGTCGTTGTAGACAGAAACGCCGGCAAATGATAGCTCGAGATTGACGTTGAATGCTGAGGTAAACACCATTTGGCTGGTTTAGTCCTCAAAAAGGACAACAGAACGGCTCCATGTCACACAACTGTGAATTGGGTGCAGCTAATCCGCGCTGGAATATGAATGAATGACGTGAAGTACAGTGGTACCTCGAGATACGAGCTTAATTCGTTCCGGGACTGAGCTCGTATGTCGATTTTCTCGTAACTCAAACAAACGTTTCGCATTGAAATGAACTAAAAACAAATGAATTTGTTACAACCCTCTGAAAAAACACCAAAAACAGGATATTGGATTGGAAAAAATGTTTGATTTTTTCTAATTTGCCATCTATTAAAAAGGTAACACACAACTAGGGTTTAATGTTACTGTGTTTAATAGAACTAAAATTATACGGATTTCGAAGGGGGGAGAGAGAGACGGACAGAGAGGGGGGGAGACTTTTTGCACGGCAACGCACTCGTAACATAACATAAATAAATTTAAATGAACTCGGATTACGATGCAGACACACTCAAAAATAAGTTTAATCTAACCTTACACTAAACTTAATTCTAATTTTGTATTAAAGTTTGATACCTTTCTTCTCCCAGGTTGGCCCTATTTGCCCCGCCTCCACACTGACTTTCAGTCAATATCGAGGGTTGTTTGAGTTTGTATTCCCTTCAAAATATTCCCCAAATGGTGCACACAAATGTCCTCACAATAGGATAACGCACGACCACTTGCCAACGAAGAGTAGTTTATATAACTCTCGTATTAGCGATCGCCTCGCCATTCGCAATGACTAATGGGAAAAAAAACACTGAAAAAGTTTGTTTCGTATCTCAAGATAAATATTTGCCCGAAATTTTACTCGTATCTCGAATTGCTCGTATGTCGAGGTACCACTGTAATAATAATAATGTATTTTTCTGGAAGTTTTTCCACTTATTTCCTGGACTTTTTTGGGCTAAGCGTGAGTTTGAACCAATAAAGGTCCACCAATATCCTCCTTTAACCTCTCCTTAACTTCTATCCTTCGTGCTCATTAAAGCCAAGTGGACATTTAATTATCCGAGCGGCCCAGAGTATTTCCAACTTGACATTTCCGTCTATTTATCAACACCAGTGGGCACGGCAATACCTCTCACTGCATCCCCACTTGTCGACTCGCAATTAAGCCAATTTGGTCGGAATATGTAACGACACCATTACCGTCAAATTGGCGACGCTGCTAAAAGGTCACTTTGCCGTCGTCGGCCTGATATTTGGAGGCGGAAGACGGAGGAGGAGCCGAGAAGCCACTCAACGAGTCGTTCTTTGTTCACGTGACGGAATTTGAGGAATTTTTTTTTTTTAAATGGGGGGGGAATTTGGATTTTTTTTTTGATGTGACGGAATTTGAGGAAAATTTAGTCGCCCCAAAAAATTGGGCGGGGAATTTTTAGAATTTTTTTGGACTTGATGGAATTTGAGGAAATAAAAAAAAAATGGAGGGAATTTTTGGAATTTTTTTTGACGTGACAGAATTCGAGGAAAATAAAAAAAAAATTGGGGAGAATTTTTGAATTTTATTTGACATGACAGAATTTGGGGAAAATTTCCACCCCGCAAAAAATAAGGGGGGGGGGATTGTTTGGAATTTTTTGGACGTGACAGAATTTGAGGAAAATAAAAAAATAAAAATTTGGGGAGAATTTTTTGAAATTTTTTGGACGTGACAGAATTTGGGGAAAAAATTCCACACCCCCCGTAAAAAAAATAAAATAAATTGGGGGGGAATTTTTTGGACGTGACAGAATTTGAGGAAAATTCCCAAAAAATTGGGCGAGGATTTTTTGAAATTTTTTGGGACGGGACGGAATTTGAGGAAAATTAAAAAATAAATGGGGGGGAATTTTTTTTAATGTTTTGGACGTGACAGAATTTGAGGAAAATGTAAAAAAAAATTAGGGGGAGAATTTTTTGAATTTTTTTGGGACATGACGGAATTTGAGGAAAATTTCACCCCAAAATGTTTTGCGGGGAATTTAAAAAAAAAAAACAATTAGGTGACGGAATTTGAGGAGGACGTAAGCAGGATCTTTCCGGCTGTGCTTAGAAATCCGAGGCAGTGATAAACCGAGATAAAGCGAGATAAAGCGAGATGGGGGGCCCCGATAACACGGAGGCTGATCGTTGGCTAATCTCACACAGCGTGCGCTAATTAGAAATCGCATGATACAGTTTGCCGTTGTAATTAGCCGAGATGGGCTGGCTCCTCTCCAAGAGTCTCGTTAAAGGAAAGCCGACGAGACGTAGACGATCGGAGTGGAGTGCTCTTCTCTTTGGACTTCTTTACTCTTCGTTAGGGCTGTAGATATCGATTATTTCAATGAGTCAACGGATAAAAACAATCAATTTGCTGCATTCGGAACGAAACTATATCTATTTTATTTCCCATCGGCTTATCCTCACATGGGTCATGATATTTACACAAGAAAAAGCGTATCATCCCTAAAATAATATTCAACAGTTCAAAAAATGCATTTTTGGCATATTTAATTCTTAACCAACACATAGTTGAGCAATGAATTTTTGGTGATGGTGTCTTTTCCCCCCACAGCTAAACTTGGTCTCCAGCGTCACCATGTCCAAGAACCTGCCGTCGGCGTCGCCCCCTAACTTACCGCAGACGCCCACCACGCCCACGGCGCCCATCACCCCCATGGCGGCCATGCCCCAGGTCCCCTCGATGCTGGGCGGCGCCAATGTGCCCAGCATGGGAGCCATGCGCCGACGCCACTCGGACAAATACTCCATGCCTCTCTCGTCGGGTAGGTCCAACTACTCAGCGTACATTAAAACGTCAAGATTTCATGTTGTTGAAATTTAGGTGGAAGTTCTTTTCGGTAGCTCAATTCATTTTTGTAACCCATTGGATCAAAAATCGAGTAAAATTGAGAGTGAAATAAACCGCATTGAGCTGTAGCTGATTGCTAGGCAATAAAACGTGCATGCAATTGTAAAAACTTCCATTTTCACAGTACAGTGGTACCTCGAGATACGAGCTTAATTCGTTCCGGGACTGAGCTCGTATGTCCATTTTCTCGTAACACAAACAAACGTTTCCCATTGAAATGAACTAAAAACAAATTAATTTGTTCCAACCCTCTGAAAAAACACCAAAAACAGGATATTGGATTGGAAAAAATGTTTGATTTGTTCTAATTCGCCATCTATTAACAAAGTAACACATAACTAGTGGTTTAATATTACTAAAATGTGTTTAATAGTACTAAAATTAGACGGATTTCGAGAGGGGGGGGGCTTTTTGCATGGCAACGCTATCGTAACATAACATAAACAAATTTAAATGAACTTGGATTACAATGCAGACACACTCAAAAATAAGTTTAATCGAACCTAACACTAAACTTAATTCTAATTTTGTTTTAAATTTTGATACCTTTCTTCTCCCGGGTTGGCTATTTTTGCCCCGCCTCCACCCTGACTTTCAGATGCAACCTATCAAGGGTTGTTTGACTTTGTATTCCCTTCAAAATATTCCCAAAATGATGCACACAAATGTCCTCACAGAAGTAGTATATACGCCATTCGCACTGACTAACGGGAAAAAAAACACTGAAAAAAATGTAACGCTCCGCCCAGTGCTCGCAGAGACATTACAAAGAGGGAGTTGCGACCAGAGACATTACACGAGGGAGTTGCGGGGAGAGAGACAGTGTCCATGATGTTCTTATGAGCAGCATCTCACGTCCGCTGTCTGCTCGTATATCAAAATTTGTCTCGCATCTCTGGACAAATATTTGCCCGAAATTTTACTCGTATCTCGAATTGCTCGTATGTCGGACCACTCGTATGTCGAGGTACCACTGTATTACTTTCAGTCACGGAGTGGTCAGCTCAATCCCCTGACCTAAAGCCAATAGAGGAAATTCGATTTTGGAGCTTAAACACGGACAGAAATGAACATTTTGAATTGTCGCAATCCTATCATTTTTGCATTTTGTCGAGTTTGTAAGGAAAAAGGAAGCACAATGACCCTTTTTCTCCATTTTCCTTAACTCAATTGAAAACTTCTTCCCGTTTTGCTTTGACTTTCTCTTCAATAACTTCAAACTTCAGCTGCTAAAGGAGAAAAGAAATGCACGAGGGCTCGTGCCAGCTTTCTAAAAAGCAAGCCCATGTTTAATCGCTTTAGATGCAAATAGACACAAAGCCTACCCTGCGCATAAATATTACACTACCGTTAATTAAGTTCAAATAGCGGCCGAGTAAATACGACATTTATTGCATTAGGACGTTTAGCACTTTTGCATTTTCAATGCCCGCCGCTTTGATGTTTATATTTACTCACCATGTTTAGCGCCGACTCCCATCAATTATTCAGCGTGCGGCTAACTAACTGCACGGATCTCATTTTATGGATTTATTAGTGTTTAAGATCTCTCGAGAGAGACATTAATTAAAAATGCATTTTGTTAGACAATGAAAATGCTGTTTTCATCTGCTCCTCCCCCTTTTATCAACCCCCCCGCCCCCTTTCTCCCCCCCCCCATCCTTTTAATTTGATGAATATGTCCGTGAAAGCAAAACCTGGAGGAATAAAAATTTACCAATTATTTCAGGTGGTGACACAGTATTTATTTTTCCAGAGATTGCCCCAAACTACGAGTTTTATAAGAACGCCGACGTGCGACCGCCGTTTACTTATGCAACCCTCATAAGACAGGTGAGTGGGAATTTAATTCCCCCGGGTTCGAACCCACGCAAATTTGACGTGGTGTCGTTTTTTTTTTTTTGCAGGCCATCATGGACTCGTCCGACATGCAGTTAACGCTTAATGAAATCTACAGCTGGTTCACGCGCACGTTCGCCTATTTTCGACGCAACGCCGCCACTTGGAAGGTAGGGATTAAACACTGTTACTGTATATGCATGGGATGTTTTTTTTCTTTCCGTCGGGCGCAATTAAAAGCAAAAGGCTCGGCGTGGAGAGGGCGCCGACGCACTAATTATACGGCAGCCACTCCATCATCAGCACCTTTTGTTGAGCCAGACAGCCACTCCACCCCCTCCTTGCCTTCCCACCTACGTGGCGAGCGTCCTTCTCTCTGCATATCATTGATTAATTGGGAAGAAAGATGGCCGTCAAGCTCAAGGGGGGGGGGGGGGGGGCAGAGTGGAGGTCAAACGGGCAGGCGAGACGATGGCGGCGATTTCCTTTTATTTTTGAAGTTATTAGTTATTTTATTTAGGTCAACAATATGTAGTTACTGAAAAACATCGGTTGTTTTACTTCAGGAATCGTAAATAAATATCCATTGCTTTCAATAAATGGATTTGAAATTATTATTTATTTTATTTGGGTCATTAATATGTAATTACTGAAAAAATCGGTTGTTTTACTTCAGGAATCGTAAATAAATATTCATTTCTTTCAATAAATGGATTTGAAATTATTATTTTATTTAGTTCAACAAGGGTAATTACTGAAAAAATCGGTTGTTTTACTTAAAATCGTAACTAATCATCATTTTTTTCAAGAATTGGATTTGAAATTATTATTTATTTTATTTAGGTCAACAATATGTAATTACTGGAAAAAAATCGGTTGTTTTACTTCAGGAATCGTAAATAAATATCCATTTCTTTCAATAAATGGATTTGAAATTATTATTTATTTTATTTAGGTCAACAATATGTAGTTACTGAAAAAAATCGGTTGTTTTACTTCAGGAATCGTAAATAAATATCCATTTTTTTCAATAATTAGATTTGAAATTATTATTCATTTTATTTAGGTCAATAATATATAATTACTGATTTTTATTCTTAATTTAAAGTGTATATTAATCGGTTGTTTTACTTAAAATCGTAACGAATTATCCATTTTTTCAATAATTGGATTTGAAATTATTATTTATTATATTTAGGTCAACAATATATAATGACTGATTTTATTCTTCATTTTAAGCGTATCTATTAAGAAATAATTAACAATGACATTTTATTTAGAACTGATTTTTTTTTTTATATTTTGATTGACACTATTTTTTTGATGTTAATTGCTAATATGAAAATATATTTGAAATGGTCACGAAAATTAAACCATATATTATCAATGATCAAGAAAATGTTTTTTTTTTATTTAAAAAGTGAATAAACATTTGAGAAATTAATTCATATTTAAAAGGAAAATCTTTTTGGGGGGATTTCAAACATGTTTTTCAAACGTAAAATAAGAGAATGTATTTAACCTTATTTTTTTATGCTATTTCTTCCAAATTGGAAAAATAAGACCTCATTAATAGCCAATGTTTTAATAGAATTATCCCAAATCTGACCCTAAACGACAAATAGACATTTTTGAACATTTTGACGCCGTCTTTCCGTCCCGCATCAGCATGCAGGACGCCGCCTCCCGCCGCCAAACGTGAATTCATTAGAATCCGACATGCAAATGAGCGCGTGCGAGGGAGGGTCGGCACCGCGTAGTAACGTCTGCGCGCTTGCCGACGGACAATAGCGCTGACATCACGGCGTCATTACGACTATTTCCCGTTGTATAACCAAGGTCATTTGGGTTTTTTTGTAAGCGTTAGCGTGATGGCCTTTTATTTGATTAATGGAGAGAATTTGTTTAGGAGGAAAAGAAAGGAAGGAATGAAAGGTGGTTTAATATCTTTTTTTTTTTGCTGCCCAGGCCGCACACACACACACACACACACACACACGCTCTTCTCTTCTCATCCAGAAGCTTATTAGTTCTTACTATATAGCATGCATAATAAAACTGCTCATTTGCTCATTAATATTAAAATTATCATATTCAAAGCCACGGGCATTAAGATCAATCAAATCCAGGGATTTTCAGGTCACATGCGGGATTTGCTTGAGTTTTTTTTTCTTCTTATGGAGAAAGATGATAAATATTCCAAGGATGTTAAAGCTTATTGTTTGAATCTGATGTAAATAAACTTCATTTTAATATGAGTCAATACGGCTTCCCTCACACCATCTCTAGTTGACGTGCAATCCAATGAACGTCCGTTCCTTCGCTGCCGACCTTCCTGCTTCAAATTCATTGGACGTCTAGCACAGTGTGAACAAGATAAATGTTCTCTGTCAGTAGCAAACAAAAAGATCATTGATATTGGATTGGAAAAAAATGTTTGATTTGTTCTAATTCTCCATCTATTAACAAAGTAACACATAGCTAGGAATTTAATATTACTAAAATGTGTTTAATAGTACTAAAATTACATAACATCACCATTATCAAGACCGGCATTAGCACTTCTGTCAGTACCATAAGCCATTCGCTATGCTGATTACCTCCTTTTAGCCTACTTACTCTGATTGATATGTACTGTGTGTCGGACTTGTAAGAGCATTCGCTTTCAGTCATTTCTCCATGTTTTTTTTTATTGCTAATGAAATCAACGGAGCGCCTATGTTCCGGAATTCTCCCCCCAAAAAATGCACGGCAGCTAATGAGCGAATACGCTTCCTCGCCGTCTGACCCGCAGAACGCCGTCCGTCACAACCTGAGCCTGCACAAGTGCTTTGTGCGCGTGGAGAACGTGAAAGGCGCCGTGTGGACGGTGGACGAGGTGGAGTACCAAAAACGGCGCTCGCAGAAGATCACGGGGTAAGTAAGGCCCCTGGTGGGAACTGAGGTTGGGGGGGTTGTTTGCTGCTTCAAGTTCAGGTGAACCATTGTGGACTGTAAATGAGAATGAATCACGATACTCCAATCAAAACTTGACTGGACGCATTTTGGGCTATCGTTTATTTACGTCATTGATTCATGAGTTCAATTTGGCCATGGTTTTAACTGTTGCTGTGTGATAGGTTCATTAATAGATATACTTTAATAAAAGGAAAGACATCAGAGCACATAATCCAGCGTTAACTTGCAAGTGAGAATCAATCCTGACTCGTCCCGTTACGGATCATTCTAAAGAAAGACATCCTCTTCTGTCCATTTAGTTGCAATAGAATCACAATCAATTAAGGTTATCTTATTCAAAACAATTGCATAAGCTAACCGAATAACACAATTAAGGTCGGAAACCAAAAACAACTGCATAAGAACTGCAAAACAATTTCCATATTTGGTGAAACGAGCAACACTATTTTAAAACAATATGCGAGTATTTTCGGAAGTTGATTAGATTATCGCCATCTGCTCCGGAATCCAAGTCAAAGCAATTTAAGAGTCCTTCACAGATCTTCATTGCAAACCCAGATCAACAGTCCTCGGAGCCCGGGACTGGGTGAACTGTCAGGTCAATAGTCCTCGGAATAGGGCAAAACAATTAAACGTCCTCGGGGCCAACTGCAGGGGGAAGTGTATGATTACTCCCTGCTTTTTACCCGTCATTTGACCACTGATTTCCTTGTATTTCTCCAGAAGCCCATCACTCGTCAAGAACCTTCCCTCCAGTCTGGGATACGGCTCCGCACTAAACGCCAGCCTACAGGTATGAACCAAACCGGTACTCGGACGTTTCGTCGAAAGACGTTTTGTCCCCGGATGTTTGGACGACCGGGACGTTTGGTCGACCGGACGTTTGGTAGAACGGACGTTTGGTAGAACGGACGTTTGGTAGAACGGACGTTTGGTCGAACGGACGTTTGGTAGAACGGACGTTTGGTACAAAACCAGCTCTCAAAATTATAATCATGAAAGAGAGAGTGAGTTTAGTATCTAAATATCTAATATCAAAATATCAACAGTAAACTCGCTGTCAGAATTTGACAGCGAGCGAACCCGGCGACCAAACGTCCGTTCTACCAAACGTCCGGTCGACCAAACGTCCGGTCGACCAAACGTCTGGGGACCAAAAGTCTTACCAAACGTCCGGTCACAAACCAAACCAGCGGACACCGCCATCCCATCACAACCAACCCCCCCCCCCCAACCCCCCCCCCCCCCCCCCTGTCCACCATCCTTCCCGCAGTCGTCCAAGATCCACCTAGTCTGTGTGCAAATGCAAGGGCGAGCATATTAATATTTATCCGGGCTGTCATAAATGATTTGGCTTCATTGTGTACGTCGGCACGGATCACATGGCAAAAAAAAACTTTAAAAATTTAATCGCCGCATATAACTTTAATGCTGGGCAGGCAAAAGTGTCAGCAGGGGTTTATTATATGGAGGCCAAGTTTTCCAAGGGACGAGGGCGTCTGGCTGAAAGAATACTTGTCACTTCCTACTACGATTTGGCCATCATTTATTCATCTTTGTTCTGCTTGGCAAAAGTAAGATTAGAGTTTTAAAGCGAGGTATTCTCTGTTGACCCACAGGCCGCCCTGGCAGAGACCACCCTCCCCCTACTGGGGACCCCCGGCTTAATTAACAGCGGTTCCATGGGCGGCGGCTGCCACGGCCTCTTGGGCGGCGACCCATCCGGCCTGATGGGCGGAAGTCCGCCCGGGCTGCTCGGCGGCAGCCCGCCAGGGCTCCTCGGGATCAGCACGCTGAGCTGTAGCCCCCCAACCCTCCTGCAGTCGGCCCACGACGACATCAACGGCTCGCTGGACCACCTGGACGCCAACGGCCACGGCAGCCCCGGGTACTCCCCGCCAGGACACATGTAGGTTTTGCGCCCGCTTTGCTTTCACACGCGATAAAATGTCGGAAACCAGCCCCGATCCGTAACAGCCCTCGCAGACTGACAGCCATCAAGGAGAGCTCATGCTTTTAATGGTCCAATTATGGAAGAATTTGCACATTTTTACGATTTTGAGAGGCTGTCTGGGAATGTAAGACGTGTTCAACCACCCACATTGTGTCCTTGTGGCCTTTGTTGGTTTAATTGCCTGATATTTAACCCACGCTACCACTGCTTTTTTTTAATAATGTCATGACCCAAGGCCAAGGTTACATTTATCATCGCTTGCATGTTTGAATACAATGCTGGGTGTGTCATAGTGGTTTGGCTAGGAATTAACTACAGGGAGTTGTACTACTATTTGGAAGTTTGGAGTTTTTTTCTCAGGAATAGAAGCTATTCTCTATTTGGTTAGCTGTTAGCACTGAATAAAGCACGTGTCAAAGTGGCGGCCCGGGGGCCAAATCTGGCCCGCCGCATCATTTTGTGTGGCCCGGGAAAGTAAATCATGAGTGCCCACTTTCTGTTTTAGGATCAAATTAAAATGAAGAGTATAGATGTATATAAAATTTCCTGATTTTTTCCCCCTTTATAATCAATAATTGTCATTTTTTAATCCATTTTTTCTTTGTTTTTAGTTCAAAAATCATTTTGTAAAATCTAAAAATATATTTAAAAAAAAGCTAAAATAAACATTGTTTTAGATCTATAAAAAACGGAATATTCAGGGATTTTAATCCAGTTCCACAAAAATTCCACAAAAATGATGCGGCGGGCCAGATTTGGCCCCCGGGCCGCCACTTTGACACGTGCTCTAGAAGATAGCTGTTTAACACGATCTCACTCGTAATCAAAGAGAACAAAATTGCCTATGTATAAATAAAAAGCAGGGTTGCAAATCTTACTAATTAGGAATAGAAACTAACAACAATTTTGAATGTAAATGATTTCAAATGTCCTCCAACTCCGAAATGACCCATAACACACTAACAGTTACGCACATATAATGCGCATGCAATGTCCATCAGTGCTCACTGGCAAAGTCACATGACATCCCCTTTAGCATGTAATGGACAAAGGATGCTCATAGCGAGTCTATCTAAGATGGGAGCGCTTGTTTCGGCCATACGTGAATCTTACCGGGCATGTTTACTACCCCAGCCCTAAAACGCGGATGTTAAGTGGTTCCCCACTCCCTCAGGTCATTTAACTTTTAATATCAGCATGAAACTGATGGCCGCCTCGACACCGACGTGAGATGCCTCAGTATACACTGCCACGAGAACCTCAAAATGGAAGAGATGTGTTTTCCGAGCATCGTTTCTAAATAATGGAGCAGGGCGTCGCGCTAAACTAAAGAGGACATAACCTCTTATAGACCTTTTATCAGGAGAGGACAGGGTAGTCTGACAATTAGACTAACCTCTGCTTCCTAAAAGGTTCACGCTATCGACTCGACCACTAACCAGATCGCCCGCGGACATGCTCACTGGAGCAATACAGTTATGTACACCCTAAGGGTCTTACTTAAAGGAAAGACTCCTGATTTGCAAGAGCATACGGAAACAACAAAAATGTGGATGCCAGTTTCCACTTTATCAGTATTAGTTTCCAGCAATGTTCCCTCTAATTTTTTGTTTGTCTGGGCAGAAAGACAACCTCCCTGAGCACACTGAGTACCCGTGTGAGCAACATCATCATTGCTCGCTCTGGACACACACCAGTATCACACCTGCCATAAGCAGGTGTATGTCTACTACACATAAATGATTTAGTAATAATAAAATGTAATGATTAATATCTATGAATGGGCCGCCCGCCGGATGAGTGGTTCGCGCGTCGGCCTCACAGCTAAAAAAAAAAAGGGGATTTTATTTTGTGCGCTCCATATGGTTTGCTGTGCGCAGAGAAGACGAGAGTAGTGCTTAGAGCAGGGGTCGGGAACCTTTTTGACGAAGAGAGCCATAAACAATTCATATTTTCAAACATTATTCCTTGAGAGCCATACTCAGAATTTAAAAGTAAAAATACATGAAAATGTGTGCATTTATTAATCATTTCACCACTTTGAAAGTAAAAAAAAGTCTGAATTCTTTTAAGAATATTTTTTCACTGCTGCTAATCAATGAGTATCAATGAGAGTAAGCATACAGAAGAGTATAATGAAGAAAAATTATGATTAAAAAGGCGCTAGAGATAGTGTCGGCGCCACAGTGTGACGCTCCCATTGGTGCGTTCGGGCCTTAGGTGGTCTCTCACCAGCGGTTACCATATTTTATCACACAAGTTAGCAGTGAGCCATATACACCCATCAAAAGAGCCACATATGGCTCCCGAGCCATAGGTTCCCTACCCCTGGCTTAGAGGGAACATTGGTTTCCAGTGCTATCTTTGCTCCCAGTTCATCTTTAAAACCACCACCCAAACCCCGCCCCCTTTTAGTCGCTCCTGACTGGTGCCGAGAAGCTATGAGACCAATCTTAATGTACTCCTCCTTGATAACCACCCCCCCTTTCCTCCCTCCACCTCCTCCCTTAGCATCCGGAGGGATTTTCTGATGCATCCGATGTGTCAGAAATAATTAGCTTTTGTCAGATTTATTATGGTGGCGCAAACGCCTCTCCCCGCCCGACTCAGGCCTCAGATCATGTTCTGCCTTGTTTGTGCGTGACAGCATTATTATTCTTGTTAGGCCAGCAACAACTCCTCGAGCCCCCGCCGCCGCCGCTTATCGAGCCGAGATGCCCGTCCGTTTGGAGTTAAAAACATGTATCATGGCGTCCGAGCCAACTGCCAGGGCTGAAGTTGATTAATGGCAGAACCTCGCCGCCGCGGTTTTTTTTTTTCTCCTCCCGCCTCTTGAGGAGCGACACGCGCAGCCCCCTGCATATTAACGAGCGGCTGCGCTTTCTATTAACTAGATAAAAAAGCCTCTCCTCTGCCTTTGCTCCGGGGGGCTTAGGGATGAGAAATTCTCCATTATTTATCATGTGGCCTGTGTTTTTCCCCCCCCTCTTCTCTCCTCACTCCCCCATCCTTTCCTTCCTTTTCATGTATTTCAACCTGGTGTCATCAGTAAACTTTTAAATGCCAAACATGTCTGAGGCATGGCGGCCCATCGCTGTTCTTCCTTTCAGCCGACGCGGGACGTCGTGTCAAATTATCGTCCAGCGAAAACAACACGCTGGATAATGCATGTCTTTATCGTGTTTATCGAGCAAGAACGGGGCGGAAAAATGGCTTGCACACTGTCACACCCTAATCTCCCCTGTCGCCCTTTTCCCTATCCTATTGCTTCCTAGAGCTAGACATTATACATGTGATTTGACACACAAATAGTAGCTTGAAGATAGAGAGACGAGAGCCAAAGATGCTTTCAGACATGCCCGTGGTCATGTCTCTTTCCTTTAAGTTAATTTTCTGTAGCGATCCAACACATTTTGTTTATTTTCAAAATAATGATAAGAAAATACACCACTAACACTTTGCCATGTATGTGATTCATTATTTCTCTGGTCTTGTGACTAGTATTTTCGGCCATTTTTCATGTACCGTATATTCCTCACTATAAGGCGCACCCAACAGCCTTCAAATTTTTCAAAAGCTGGCCGTGCGCCTTATAAACCGGTGCGCCTTATATACAGGGTGTCCCAAAAATGTATGCACACTAAAAGAATTGTAAATGCGGTGTTTAATTAGAATTTTATTATTTCAAAAGTGTGAGAGTATTTACAAATATCATGTTTCTGTTTTTTCACTGCTTGTTCTCAAACTGGCGCCCACTTTGATCCAGGCACTGCTGACAACGCCAAACAATAGAATCGCACACATTATGAAACAATTCTCTTGGTATTTGGGTGCATTCATGCTCAATGGCATCTCTTAATTCAGCAATTGTTGCAGGTTTCGTAGCGTAAACTTTGTCTTTGAAATTCCTTTCTAAATTGTCTTTGCACTTAACAGCATTTTCACATTTCCAGTAACATTTTAGAATAAATTTTCTTCGAAGTTAAGTCTGGCTGTCATTCCTCTCTTCAGGGGTTGAGTCTGATAAAAACACAAAAAGTAAATTTATTAGCTATTTACAATTATTTAAAATAAAGTAGTCAAAATGCACGAAAAGACCAAAAATTATACTTGTAAATATTCTCACACTTTTGAAATAATAAAATTCTAATTAAACACCATGTTTACAATTATTTTTAATGTGCATACATTTTTTGGGACACCCTGTATGGATCAATATTGAGCTGCAACTATGGTAAGCAGCCCCCGACTACATTTCCCCCGTTGAAGAAGTAGTGCGCGGTGCATGCTGGGATATGTAGTTGTTTGGTCAATCCACCCGGAATGACTGCGATCACTCTAATTCAGTATTTTTTTACATACATTGAAGGTGCGCCTTATAATGCAGTGCGCCTTATAATGCAGTGCGCCTTATAATGTAGTGCGCCGTGCATGCTGGGATATGTAGTTGTTTTGTCAATCCACCTGGAATGACTGCGAGCACTCTAATTCAGTATTTTTCTTCTTTTTTTACATTCATTGAAGGTGCGCCTTATAATGCAGTGCGCCGTGCATGCTGGGATATGTAGTTGTTTTGTCAATCCACCTGGAATGACTGCGAGCACTCTAATTGTAAGTAAGTTGCGCCTTATAATGCAGTGCGCCTTATAGTGTGGAAAATACGGTACTAAAAACTAAAAACTGTCCAGTCAAAGCCAAATTCGTTCAAGTTATCCCACAATAGGAATGTGGAAAAAATCTCAAAATCAACTCTAAATATTAGCTGAGCGTATTAAATCACCTATTCAAAAGTTGTCATATTAATACTAAAATTGGACGTCAATTGAGGGCCGTGAGTTTGAAACGCCTTGCTTATATATAATGCAATTAAAACACTAGTCCGGAAATCACCTTGCCCACCACACCCTTATCTGACCTATCGCATCCAGTCAATCATGTTTTGACTCCCCGTGTGGTTGTCTCACAGGCTGCTGCCCGTCCACGTCAAGGAGGAACCTCCCAACATGGACGACGAGGACTGTCCCATGTCTCTGGTGACGACGGCCAATCACAGTCCCGAGCTGGACGACGACCGGGAGCTGGAGGAAGGGAACTTATCAGATGACTTGGAGTGATTTTCCTTTTTTCCTCAGTGTTTTTTTTTCTCCCTTTCCAGACTTGGCAAAAGAACCACTCCGCAAAGTTCACTTAAACTGCCGCCTCGCTCTTATCTTTCCGTTTCTCCTTCTCTGTCTCTTTCACACCTCTGGGACTATTTATTGCGCATGCACTCGGGCACTCCAAAGGAACTCTCCACTGCAGCGCTTTGGGACCCCAGACTCCAACACGCCAAGGCATGAGATGCCGGCGTGGTAAAAAAAAAAAAAAAAAAATCTGATTCGTCTAAGGATGGAGCACAATTCCACCGTATTCTGCCAAAAAAAGGCCCGTTTTGTTTGTGAATCAGCCGAGCCACAGTAGTTGTTGATGTCTATAGAGACGATTGGCAATTCGACTCCAAGTCTGTTGTGTCACCGCTTGTACGTCGCAACTATTTTTTTCTTCATGGCGGACCCCTTACTGTAAATGCCATTACCACCGTCGCGAGGGAAACCACGCTACCAAGAGTCATTAGGGACGCAAATCGAAAAGCCTCCACCTTTCTGAAAGCTTTGTCTATCACACACAGGCAATAGCTAGAAACCAAAGCCCACGCCAGCGTATTGACAGAAGACGCCAAACTCAAGCTACTTTGACCAAGGTGAAGCTTTCGTTCCGCAGAAGAAAAAGAAACTACCTTCGACTAACCTCTGGGATTGCTCCTCTAGTACAGCAGATTTCTAAATGAAACGTGGGGGCGGGGGGGAGGTATTTCCAGGCCAGAGAGGAGTGAAATATCAAAGTGGATCATGACCAAAACTTTTATGTAGAGTGCGGAATCATTTGGTTTTGAAATGTTTTTGAGTTAAGCAAGCTGGTGAACCTCTATGATTCTAAACGGCACTGTCACGTCACGACCGAACCACCGACAAACCAAACAAGACAAAAATATCTAGCAAAGCCAAATAGTACTCAAGTGGAAATGGAAGGGGCTCGGTTACCAACGGAAGAGGAAATACTACTAACGATTGCTACGAATAGCCATGTCACGCTCCACTGTATCTGGATGAATGGTTGCGCTTCTAAAAGTGTTGTTGCTTTAATTCAAACCTGCGTTTCTGGAGTCAGGAAACCAAAGTCAGACAAAATTCTGCCTCGAAAAATTGGACAACTATGCAGTATTTGCTGGGATTTCAAAGTTTTCATTGATTCCATTTTTTTTATACAATATTATATTTACTTAATATAATCAAGGCAATTTTGACATTATTGACAAAAAAATCCAGAAATTTGAATAAAAAACATTGAAGCAATGCTATACCCGAACGTGAAATTTCGATCTGCTACCTTAACGACAGAAAGGGGAAAAAAATTCCAGGACAAATTCTGTGTAAAAAAAAACGGCGTAACGGCTTGTTATCACGACCAAAGCGGACACGATCTACAAAACAACCGAGCTCGCATTTAGCTTTGAGAACGTAGCACATCTGCTAACATGAGTCCACAGAAGGACTTCCTACCCAAATCTTACCACGCCAAAAATAGAAAAACCAACAAAAAAAGGGTTCTCTCTCTTATACCCAAGGCTTTGGAAAGACAAAAAAAAATCTTCTACCTCTGCTCACTCCGAACACCGACGCCAGATCGCGAGCTATAAACTCCCCCCCACAAACATACCCACCCACACACACACGTTTACTGAAGATTTGCATTGTAATAGGTCGTCCTCAAACATTTGTAGAGTGCTGATGTATAGATTACCTGTAAGGGAATATTGTGTTTTAAACATGCATGTCAAATGAGAAAAAAGAAAAAAAAATCATTTGTTGGACGGATCGAGAGCTAATAGCGAGAACCAGAGAGGATGTCCTAGCTATAACATATAAAAATGCATAAAAAAATGCATTACCTCAGAGTTTGGGGAGGGTCAGCCACAGAATGCATATTACCTGTAGATTTGCATGGGTTTTTTTTTGTATAAATGACTTTTAAAAAATAAAAAAAAAGTCTAAAATAGTTGCTTGCACATAATACCAGAAAGACCTCCAGAAGTTGCTCCTCCACTAGATTTTAGGATTGTCTGGATTTTCTGGGGTTCATTTTTGTTCGTATTTTGATAACTGTGCATACTTATGTAAACAAAACGGGGGAAAAAAAGACTCACGTGGGTGGACCCATACATTGACTTTTTTCTAAAGAGGAAGCATCTGATCTGCGTTTTCTGTTGCCGGAATTTTTACCGTTTCACTCTCGTGGCTAAGAATAGCTTAACCTATTTTTTTTCCCGCATCTGCTTTGAATAGCTGTAAAGGCTTTAAACCTAATGTGTGTATTTATTGCTTGTACTTCTGTGCATACTTTACGAAGCATTATGTCCGGCAGATCCGCCTATGTATAAGGTAATTGGGACTGTAGCAAACATATGTTTATGTCATTGGTGAGACTTTTTATTTTCTTCTTTTTTTATTTTATTTTTTGGGAGGATGAAGTTTGGCGACTTTTTTGATACTTTCCATGACTGTGTACTGTGTTCATATGAAAAGGTTCTCTGACGTTAGAAGGTTATGGTTGAGAATTGTAACGTCATTATTTTCTGTATTTCATGGCATTTCACTGCTGAATTCAAATAAAGGACCAAAAGTTGGAATTTAAAAGCTAACCTTTTTTTCTCCACATTAACGTAAAGCACAATAATGACCCGTCTAATTGAATTTCAAACGAATAAAAACTGAAATTAACTCAGATCATGGCCTTTAACCTTATAATGGTAACCCTCTATTTCAGGGGTTACCTTTCACGCTTCTGAAATAGAGGGTTACCATGGTTACCGGGGGAAAAAAATGGGTACCCTTCATTGCACCGTCTTGCTTAGGACCCATTTTTTCCCCCGGTAACCATGGTAACCCTCTATTTCAGAAGCGTGAAAGGTAACCCCTGAAATAGGGTACACGGTCGATTGGTCGCCGGTCTTTTGCCCGCCGGTCTTTTGGTCGCCCGGAAGGTAAGTGATAATTACCATTTAAATCGTTGCTCTAATTCCCTAAATACAAACTGTGAATGACTATTTAGTCATACTTAATGCCCTAGTAATTATTAGGCTAAAGAAAAGCTCCAAATTTCCCGGACTTTAGTTTTTTGTTGGAGAACTTGTTAAGATACGGACGTAGCTTCTTAAAGGGACAACGCATGTACATACAAACTCTTCTACACTCACACGTCGGCTCAGTGAAACTGCTCATGGCCATTGTTGGCTTTTATTGATGCGTAGACCGTGTTGTTTTACCTTGTTTTGTCACCGGTCTTTTGGTCGCCCCGACCGCGACAACGGGCGACCAAAAGACCGCGACCAAAAGACCGGCGACCAAAAGACCGCGACCAGAAGACCGGCGACCAATCGACCGCACACATGAAATAGAGGGTTACCATTCTAGGGTTAATAACACTTGAACTCCCGTAAATGTGGGGATATTTTTGCGTCACTTTGTGTCGTTTGGTTCAATTCAAAATGAATCAAAACAGACAAATAACACAACCTGATTTATTATTATTTTTTTCATATTGACATTTACTTAACATAACATTTTTTCACCTAACGTTGACATGTCCAAAACAGCTTTAAATGGAATTCTCCCCATTTGCTTTTGACACCTCCGCTCCAATTGGCTGTTGCGAGGTCAAAGGCGGCGACCGGAGCGGGGCGCCGGCCGCCGCCGTCGTACCTCGTCGGTCACGGATCGCGATTCCAATTCGAGCCCGGCTTGAGCGATAGGCTCGCCCATTAGCGGGCGTTCCAAAGGCTGCCCCAGGAACATGGCGCCCCCCCCCACCCGCTTTAACAACCGGGGAGTGGTCCGACGACTCCGCCCGTTACCTCCTCGGCAACGGCGGCGTCTCCTCGCGCTATTTATGCGGCGGCAAGTGTTTGCGAATTCAAGCGAGAGACGGCATACGGAGCGCAACAAGGGCCGACGCAACATCAGAGGCGAGAGAGCGCGCCGACGCCTCTCCGAGAGCATGAAATAATAATGGCTTGTGGTTAGAGAGGTATCTGTGAGTCACACTGGCTGCTTTTCATAAAGTGGAGTTATTTACAGGGAGATGAATAAAAGAAAGGGGAGTTGGTGAGGCAGGCCTTTTCCACATGAATGACACGACTGGAAAAAGGAGCTTGTAATGTACTGTGGCAGGCGAGTTTACTACCAAACGCTCGCTGAGCAGAATAAGAATGGGCTGAGAAGGGAGGCCACCCGTTTGTTTTTTTACGATTATTTCAGCTTTTAAAACAGGCGTGTGGTCAAAAAGCCGAAAGGGACTGGAAAGCCATGGCTGGAAAAAGTGGACACTCAAATTAAGCACTAATACCTGGAAATCACCAAGAAGTGACCTGGAATTGCCCAAAAAAATCAACAAGAAATGACCCCAAACTGTCTAAAAAATCTTGCCTATTTTCTAGAATGTCAACTTCTTAAATGAACCACTAATACCTGGAAATCACCAAAAAGCGACCTGGAATTGCCCAAAAAAATCAACAAGGAATGACCTGAAACTGTCTAAAAAATCTTGCCTATTTTCTAGAATGTCAACTTCTTAAATGAACCACCAATACCTGGAAATCACCAAGAAGTCACCTGGAATTGCCCCAAAAAATTAACAAGGAATGACCCCAAACTGGCTAAAAATCTTGCAATTTTCTAGAACATTTGAGAAGTTGACATTCTAGAAAATTGCAAGATTTTTAGACAGTTTCGGGTCATTCCTTGTTGATTTTTTGGGGGCAATTCCAGGTCGCTTCTTGGTGATTTCCAGGTATTAGTGATTAATTTGAGAATTTGACATTCTAGAAAATAGGCAAGATTTTTAGACAGTTTTGGGTCATTCCTTGTTGATTTTTGGGCAATTCCAGGTCGCTTCTTGCTGATTTCCAGGTATTAGTGGTTAATTGGTGTCAATTTTTGGGGGTTTGTATCAAGTAATGTGTGACTTGATTTTGGGACACTGGGTTTTTTTACTGCATCACTCCCTGTTGTGGTCTGGTGATTTTTTTACTCACTTATTGTTGGGGTTTGGGTTGGTTTTATTATGATTTTTTTTCCCTGTGTGTCCTGTCCCAGTGATTGCTCATGTGTTCACCTGTCGTTTCTCCGCCCCCTGGTGTGACCCCTGCTTGAACCCTCTTGTGTTTCCCAGATGTTCCTAATTGTAATCAATCCCTGTCTGTCTATTGAAACTGTGTGTTAGTGAGTCCTCTTGGGATTGTTTGCTTTGTTTGCATCATGCTAAGTTTCCAGTTCCTGGTTTCTTCATCTTCCACGCCAGGTTTGGTTTTGTTATTTATTTCCAAGTCCTTGTTATTTTCTTGAATCACCCCCGTGCCTCACTCATTAAAGTTTTTGTTAGGCACTCCCATACCTGTCAACCTCTGCCGATAACTGCCCTTATAAATGATTATTGATTCCCCTTACAAACCCCCCAAAAACCTTACAAACACCGTACGAGTCGTACGGTGTTTGTAAGGTTTTTGGGGGGTTTGTAAGGGGAATCAATAATCATTTATAAGGGCAGTTATCGGCAGAGGTTGACAGGTATGGGAGTAAAATCTTGTTGATTTTTTGGGGCAATTCCAGGTCGCTTCTTGGTGATTTCCAGGTATTAGTGGTTCATTTGAGAAATTGACATTCTAGAAAATAGGCAAGATTTTTAGACAGTTTCGGGTCATTCCTTGTTGATTTTTTGGGGGAAATTCCATGTCGCTTCTTGGTGATTTCCAGGTATTAGTGGTTCATTTGAGAAATTGACATTCTAGAAAATAGGCAAGATTTTTAGACAGTTTTGGGTCATTCCTTGTTGATTTTTGGGCAATTCCAGGTCGCTTCTTGGTGATTTCCAGGTATTAGTGGTTCATTTGAGAAGTTGACATTCTAGAGAATATACAAGATTTTTAGACAGTTTGGTTGTCATTCCTTGTCGACTCGTACGGTGTTTGTAAGGTTTTTTGGGGGTTTGTAAGGGGAATCAATAATCATTTATAAGGGCAGTTATCGGCAGAGGTTGACAGGTATGCTCCACGCACTCGTCCCTTGATTGCTTCCCTTCATTTTGGCCATTTTAAATGTCACCTCCTTTTGATTTTGGGTCACTTCCTGTTCATTTGTCGTAACAACTTCATCTTGATTCTGTGGAGTTGATTTGTAGGGGTTTATGGGTTCATACTTCTGGGAAGCTTCCTGTTTTTTGGAGGGGGCGGGGTCTCTTCCAGTTCTTTTTAGCTCACTTTTGGGCATTTACTTCCTGTGAATATTTGCACATTTCCTTTGGATTTTGGACACCGCTTGTTGATTTTTATCTTCAGTTCCTGCTCACCCTCAGATTTTATTTTTAGGGATTTGAGTCACTTCCTGTAATAGCCTGCAGGCTTCAACTTATATTGAAAGAGGATTTTTTTAGTTCAGGAACTGGTTTCCATCCTAAATTAGTCTGCGCATCCTCTAATGAAGAACAATTGTGTCAACGTGCTTCTTGTATCTTAGCGGAACAGCGCTAATCTCTGACTTTATTGATTAAAGAATGCAGACTTTTTATTTTTTGCTCCCTTGCCCAATTCTGGCCCAACGATGCGTGTCACCCCCCGCCTCCCCCCGGGGTGCCAAATTGCCCGCTAAATAGTCCAGCGGCAATGGCAACGCTAATTGAGATCATCATTACTATAATTGCGGTGCCTGAGAAGCGTGTCTTAAATAATTTTCATTACTCTCGAGTTGATTTTGGACACAGTGCAAAAAAATAATTGCATAGCTCCGAGGCAACTGCCGCTTGAGTTTGTTGGAGTCTCATATCAGCGGAACACCAACAACACTTCCTTCCCTTGAAACTGGGTGATTTCACCCTTTTTTTTTAAACCTATTGTCCTAATTTTGAAATGAATTCGTCGTGTGTGGCATTAGTTTATTTTTGTGATTTTTTTTTTCCAGATCATATCCTATTTTAAGTCATGAGTTCACCTCTTTTTTCCTCATACAGTGGTACCTCGAGATACAAGCTTAATTCGTTCCAGGACTGAGCTCGTATGTCGATATTCTCGTATCTCGAACGAACGATTCCCATTGAAATGAACTAAAAACAAATGAATTTGTTCCATCCCTCTGAAAAAACACCAAAAACAGGATATTTGATTGGAAAAAATGTTTGATTTGTTCTAATTTGCCATCTATTAACAAAGTAACACATAACTTGTGGTTTAATATTACTAAAATGTGTTTAATAGTACTAAAATTATACGGATTTCGAAGGGGAGAGAGAGAGGGGATGGAGAGGGGGGGGCTTTTTGCATGGCAACCCGCTCGTAACATAACATAAACAAATTTAAATGAACTTGGATTACGATGCAGACACACTCAAAATTAAATTTAATCTAACCTTACATTAAACTTAATTCTAATTTTGTATTAAAGTTTGATACCTTTCTTCTCCCGGGTTGGCACTACGTATATGTTTTGACGAAAGTTTGGCGACACTCTTTTTCCTTGTCGACGATAATGTCAAATATTTATTCATCTTATTAGACGTGCTTCATAACTGAGCAAAGAATACCCCGAGATTTGGTACAAAAGTAAAGCTGGCATGCAAAATGACTTGAATGGCTGGACATCGTAAGGCTTTTTCTTTAAAAAAAAGTGGTCTATGTAAAGTAAAGCTTTTATTTGTTTAAAAAATAAATACTATGTATATATAGTCAGGCTTTTTTCTTTAAAAATGACCATGTATATTAAGGGTTTTTATTAAAAAATGACCATGTATAGTAAGGCTTTTTTATTTAAAAAAAACGACCATGTACAGTAAAGCGTTTTTCTTAAAAGACGACATAGTATAGTAAGGCTTTTTTTCTTAAAAAATTACATAGTATTTTAAGGCTTTTTTCTTAAAAAAACAACATAGTATAGGCTTTTTTCTTTAAAGACGACATAGTATAGTAGGGCTTATTTTCTTTAAAAACGACACAGTATAGTAAGGCTTTTTTGTCTTTAAAAACGACATAGTAAAGTAAGGCTTTTTATTTACAAAAAAGACCATGTATAGTAAGGCTTTTTTCTTAAAAAATGACCATGTATAGTAAGGCTTTTTTGTTTAAAAAAGACCATGTATAGTAAGGCTTTTTTTCTTAAAAAACGACATAGTATAGTAAGGCTTTTTTTCCTAAAAAAACGACATAGTATAGTATGGCTTTTTTCCCCTAAAAAAACGACATAGTATAGCGTGGCTTTTTTTCTTGAAAAACGACATAGTAGAGGAAGGCTTTTTCCCTAAAAAACGACATCGTATAGTATGGCTTTTCCCCCTAAAAAACGACATAGTATAGTATGGCTTTTTTCCTTTAAAAAACGACATAGTATAGTATGGCTTTTTTTCTTAAAAAACGACATAGTATAGTAAGGTTTTTTTTCTTAAAAAACGACATAGTATAGCATGGCTTTTTTTCTTGAAAAACGACATAGTAGAGGAAGGCTTTTTCCCTAAAAAACGACATAGTATAGTATGGCTTTCCCCCCTAAAAAACGACATAGTATAGTATGGCTTTTTTCCTTTAAAAAACGACATAGTATAGTAAGGCTTTTTTTCCTAAAAAACGACATAGTATAGCATGGCTTTTTTTCTTGAAAAACGACATAGTAGAGGAAGCCTTTTTTTCTTAAAGAACAATATTGTATAGTAAGGCTTCTTTTCTTAAAAAACGACATAGTATAGTAAGGCTTTTTTTCTTTAAAAAATGACATAGCAAGTAAGGCTAAGAGAGTCGGAGAATAAATCTGACTTCTTCACCTTCTAGTTGTTGCTGTGGTCCACTGGCAAAATCATTGGGTCAGATCATGAGGCGGGAATCAGGAGTGAGTTCAATTCCACTCGTTGCAATTCTCAAATTGTTTACTGAGGTAATGAAAAGGATAAATCCAACTTTACTGTGGTGCAGTGGCAAAGACAATGGGTCAGAATTTCAGGTGCACTCAAGTTCAAATCAGAAGTGAGTTTGATTCCACTCTTTGCAAATCTCAAATTGTTTATTGAGGTGATGAAAATGATAAATATAACTTCCAATCAGATCATTTCAGAAGTCACCGTGGTCCAGTGGCAAAGACAATGGGTCAGACAGACCTCAAGTTAGTGGATTTGACTGCCATGTGGGAAATGGGGTTCGAATCCCGCTCTCGTTTGACTAATCACTACACTAGTAGTTCAGTAAATGGGTAATCCTTTTTTCATTCAAATAAAGACTTAGTCATTTTTTTCAGCAAAACAATATTTCCGGTCAGCCTTCGGCTGACCGGAAGACAGTTGGGAGGGGGGATCCCTGGTGGCGTTCGACAGTCGGCCTTCGGCCGACTGCCGACGCCATACAGTCGTTGACTGGCGACACCGGGACGTGAACCCTCGACACCCACGTCGCAGGCAGGTGACTTACCCACTAGACCACGAGGCGGCCCGCCTATACATGATTGGAAGTTATACTTATCCTTTTCATTACCCAAATAAACAATTTGAGAATTGCAAAGAGTGGAATTGAACTCACTCCTGATATGAACTTGAGTCCACCTGAAGTTCTGACCCATTGTCTTTACCACTGGACCACAGTGACTTCTGAAATGATGTGATTGGAAGTTATACTTATCCTTTTCATTACCCAAATAAACAATTTGAGAATTGCAAAGAGTGGAATTGAACTCACTCCTGATTTGAACTTGAGTCCACGTGAAGTTCTGACCCATTGTCTTTACCACTGGACCACAGTGACTTCTGAAATGATCTGATTGGAAGTTATACTTATCCTTTTCATTATGAACTGACTCCTGATTTGAACTTGAGTCCACCTGAAGTTCTGACCCATTGTCTTTACCACTGGACCACAGTGACTTCTGAAATGATCTGATTGGAAGTTATACTTATCCTTTTCATTACCCAAATAAACAATTTGAGAATTGCAAAGAGTGGAATTGAACTCACTCCTGATATGAACTTGAGTCCACCTGAAGTTCTGACCCATTGTCTTTACCACTGGACCACAGTGACTTCTGAAATGATGTGATTGGAAGTTATACTTATCCTTTTCATTACCCAAATAAACAATTTGAGAATTGCAAAGAGTGGAATTGAACTCACTCCTGATTTGAACTTGAGTCCACCTGAAGTTCTGACCCATTGTCTTTACCACTGGACCACAGTGACTTCTGAAATGATCTGATTGGAAGTTATACTTATCCTTTTCATTACCCAAATAAACAATTTGAGAATTGCAAAGAGTGGAATTGAACTGACTCCTGATTTGAACTTGAGTCCACCTGAAGTTCTGACCCATTGTCTTTACCACTGGACCACAGTGACTTCTGAAATGATGTGATTGGAAGTTATACTTATCCTTTTCATTACCCAAATAAACAATTTGAGAATTGCAAAGAGTGGAACTGAACTCACTCCTGATTTGAACTTGAGTCCACCTGAAGTTCTGACCCATTGTCTTTACCACTGGACCACAGTGACTTCAGAAATGATCTGATTGGAAGTTATACTTATCCTTTTCATTACCCAAATAAACAATTTGAGAATTGCAAAGAGTGGAATTGAACTCACTCCTGATATGAACTTGAGTCCACCTGCAGTTCTGACCCATTGTCTTTACCACTGGACCACAGTGACTTCTGAAACAATCTGATTGGAAGTTATACTTATCCTTTTCATTACCCAAATAAACAATTTGAGAATTGCAAAGAGTGGAATTGAACTCACTCCTGATTTGAACTTGAGTCCACCTGAAGTTCTGACCCATTGTCTTTACCACTGGACCACAGTGACTTCTGAAATGATGTGATTGGAAGTTATACTTATCCTTTTCATTACCCAAATAAACAATTTGAGAATTGCAAAGAGTGGAATTGAACTGACTCCTGATTTGAACTTGAGTCCACCTGAAGTTCTGACCCATTGTCTTTACCACTGGACCACAGTGACTTCTGAAATGATGTGATTGGAAGTTATACTTATCCTTTTCATTACCCAAATAAACAATTTGAGAATTGCAAAGAGTGGAACTGAACTCACTCCTGATTTGAACTTGAGTCCACCTGAAGTTCTGACCCATTGTCTTTACCACTGGACCACAGTGACTTCAGAAATGATCTGATTGGAAGTTATACTTATCCTTTTCATTACCCAAATAAACAATTTGAGAATTGCAAAGAGTGGAATTGAACTCACTCCTGATATGAACTTGAGTCCACCTGCAGTTCTGACCCATTGTCTTTACCACTGGACCACAGTGACTTCTGAAACAATCTGATTGGAAGTTATACTTATCCTTTTCATTACCCAAATAAACAATTTGAGAATTGCAAAGAGTGGAATTGAACTCACTCCTGATTTGAACTTGAGTCCACCTGAAGTTCTGACCCATTGTCTTTACCACTGGACCACAGTGACTTCTGAAATGATGTGATTGGAAGTTATACTTATCCTTTTCAATACCCAAATAAACAATTTGAGAATTACAAAGAGTGGAATTGAACTCACTCCTGATTTGAACTTGAGTCCACCTGAAGTTCTGACCCATTGTCTTTACCACTGGACCACAGTGACTTCTGAAATGATGTGATTGGAAGTTATACTTATCCTTTTCATTACCCAAATAAACAATTTGAGAATTGCAAAGAGTGGAATTGAACTCACTCCTGATTTGAACTTGAGTCCACCTGAAGTTCTGACCCATTGTCTTTACCACTGGACCACAGTGACTTCTGAAATGATGTGATTGGAAGTTATACTTATCCTTTTCAATACCCAAATAAACAATTTGAGAATTGCAAAGAGTGGAATTGAACTCACTCCTGATATGAACTTGAGTCCACCTGCAGTTCTGACCCATTGTCTTTACCACTGGACCACAGTGACTTCTGAAACAATCTGATTGGAAGTTATACTTATCCTTTTCATTACCCAAATAAACAATTTGAGAATTGCAAAGAGTGGAATTGAACTCACTCCTGATTTGAACTTGAGTCCACCTGAAGTTCTGACCCATTGTCTTTACCACTGGACCACAGTGACTTCTGAAATGATGTGATTGGAAGTTATACTTATCCTTTTCAATACCCAAATAAACAATTTGAGAATTACAAAGAGTGGAATTGAACTCACTCCTGATTTGAACTTGAGTCCACCTGAAGTTCTGACCCATTGTCTTTACCACTGGACCACAGTGACTTCTGAAATGATGTGATTGGAAGTTATACTTATCCTTTTCATTACCCAAATAAACAATTTGAGAATTGCAAAGAGTGGAATTGAACTCACTCCTGATTTGAACTTGAGTCCACCTGAAGTTCTGACCCATTGTCTTTACCACTGGACCACAGTGACTTCTTAAATGATGTGATTGGAAGTTATACTTATCCTTTTCAATACCCAAATAAACAATTTGAGAATTGCAAAGAGTGGAATAGAACTCACTCCTGATCTGAACTTGAGTCCACCAGAAGTTCTGACCGTTCGTCTTTGCAACTAGACCACAGTGACTTCTGAAACAATCTGATTGGAAGTTATACTTATCCTTTTCATTACCCAAATAAACAATTTGAGAATTGCAAAGAGTGGAATTGAACTCACTCCTGATTTGAACTTGAGTCCACCTGAAGTTCTGACCCATTGTCTTTACCACTGGACCACAGTGACTTCTGAAATAATGTGATTGGAAGTTATACTTATCCTTTTCATTACCCAAATAAACAATTTGAGAATTGCAAAGAGTGGAATTGAACTCACTCCTGATTTGAACTTGAGTCCACCTGAAGTTCTGACCCATTGTCTTTACCACTGGACCACAGTGACTTCTGAAATGATGTGATTGGAAGTTATACTTATCCTTTTCAATACCCAAATAAACAATTTGAGAATTACAAACAGTGGAATTGAACTCACTCCTGATTTGAACTTGAGTCCACCTGAAGTTCTGACCCATTGTCTTTACCACTGGACCACAGTGACTTCTGAAATGATGTGATTGGAAGTTATACTTATCCTTTTCATTACCCAAATAAACAATTTGAGAATTGCAAAGAGTGGAATTGAACTCACTCCTGATTTGAAACTGAGTCCACCTGAAGTTCTGACCCATTGTCTTTACCACTGGACCACAGTGACTTCTGAAATGATGTGATTGGAAGTTATACTTATCCTTTTCATTACCCAAATAAACAATTTGAGAATTGCAAAGAGTGGAATTGAACTCACTCCTGATTTGAACTTGAGTCCACCTGAAGTTCTGACCCATTGTCTTTACCACTGGACCACAGTGACTTCTGAAATGATGTGATTGGAAGTTATACTTATCCTTTTCATTACCCAAATAAACAATTTGAGAATTGCAAAGAGTGGAATTGAACTCACTCCTGATTTGAACTTGAGTCCACCTGAAGTTCTGACCCATTGTCTTTACCACTGGACCACAGTGACTTCTGAAATGATGTGATTGGAAGTTATACTTATCCTTTTCAATACCCAAATAAACAATTTGAGAATTACAAAGAGTGGAATTGAACTCACTCCTGATATGAACTTGAGTCCACCTGCAGTTCTGACCCATTGTCTTTACCACTGGACCACAGTGACTTCTGAAACAATCTGATTGGAAGTTATACTTATCCTTTTCATTACCCAAATAAACAATTTGAGAATTGCAAAGAGTGGAATTGAACTCACTCCTGATTTGAACTTGAGTCCACCTGAAGTTCTGACCCATTGTCTTTACCACTGGACCACAGTGACTTCTGAAATTATGTGACTGGAAGTTATATCTATCCTTTGCATTACCTCAATAAACAATTTGAGAATTGCAAAGAGTAGAATTGAACTCACTCCTGATTTGAACTTGAGTCCACCAGAAGTTCTGACCCATTGTCTTTACCACTGGACCACAGTGACTTCTGAAATGATGTGATTGGAAGTTATACTTATCCTTTTCAATACCCAAATAAACAATTTGAGAATTACAAAGATTGGAATTGACCTCACTCCTGATTTGAACTTGAGTCCACCTGAAGTTCTGACCCATTGTCTTTACCACTGGACCACAGTAACTTCTGAAATGATGTGATTGGAAGTTATACTTATCCTTTTCATTACCCAAATAAACAATTTGAGAATTGCAAAGAGTGGAATTGAACTCACTCCTGATTTGAAACTGAGTCCACCTGAAGTTCTGACCCATTGTCTTTACCACTGGACCACAGTGACTTCTGAAATGATGTGATTGGAAGTTATACTTATCCTTTTCATTACCCAAATAAACAATTTGAGAATTGCAAAGAGTGGAATTGAACTCACTCCTGATTTGAACTTGAGCCCACCTGAAGTTCTGACCCATTGTCTTTGCCACTGGACCACAGTGACTTCTGAAATGATGTGTTTGGAAGTTATATTTATCCTTTTCATTACCTAAATAAACAATTTGAGAATTGCAAAGAGAGGAATTGAACTTATTCTTGATTTGAACTTGAGTCCACCTGAAGTTCTGACCCATTGTCTTTGCCACTGGACCACAGTGACTTCTGAAAAGATGTGATTGGAAGTTATATCTATCCTTTTCATTACCTAAATAAACAATTTGAGAATTGCAAAGAGAGGAATTGAACTCATTCCTGATTTGAACTTGAGTCCACCTGAAGTTCTGACCCAATGTCTTTGCCACTGGACCACAGTGACTTCTGAAATGATGTGATTGGAAGTTATATTTATCCTTTTCATTACCTAAATAAACAATTTGAGAATTGCAAAGAGAGGAATTGAATTCATTCCTGATTTGAACTTGAGTCCACCTGAAGTTCTGACCCAATGATCTTGCCACTGGACCACAGTGACTTCTGAAATGCTGTGATTGGAAGTTATATCTATCCTTTTCATTACCTAAATAAACAATTGGAGAATTCCAAAGAGAAGAATTGAACTCATTCCTGATTTGAACTTGAGTCCACCTGAAGTTCTGACCCATTGTCTTTGCCACTGGACCACAGTGACTTCTGAAATTATGTGACTGGAAGTTATATCTATCCTTTGCATTACCTCAATAAACAATTTGAGAATTGCAAAGAGTAGAATTGAACTCACTCCTGATTTGAACTTGAGTCCACCAGAAGTTCTGACCCATTGTCTTTACCACTGGACCACAGTGACTTCTGAAATAAAGTGATTGGAAGTTATATTTATCCTTTTCATTACCTCAATAAACAGTTTGAGAATTGCAAAGAGTGGAATTGAACTCACTCCTGATCTGAACTTGAGTCCACCAGAAGTTCTGACCGTTCGTCTTTGCAACTAGACCACAGCGACTTCTGAAATGAAGTGATTGGAAGTTATATGTATCCTTTTCAATCCTTTGTGAATTGCAAAGAGTGGAATTGAACTCACTCCTGATTCCCACCTCAAGTTCTGAACCAATATTTTTGCCACTGGACCACAGCAATAACTAGGAGAAGAATCAGAAGTCAGATTTATTCTCCGACTTTCTGAGCCTTACTATACAATGTCGATTTTTTAAAGAAAAAAGCCTTACTATATACAGACGCTCCCCTACTTACGAACATTCAACTTACGAACAACGGTACATACGAACATGACTGCAAATTGCATTTAAGTCCAAAAATGTTCGCAAGTCCAATTTTGTATTTCGCTCCTTTTTCGGAGTAGTACTTCTTTCCGCCGCTAATACCGACGCCTGGTGCTGTGAGAGCTCAGCTCACCCAGCATCTACCTTCTTCTTCGTTGCAATGCGAAAGTGCGTGAATGTATCTCCAGTGTGCAAAGAACCTTTTTCATTTGTATCATTAAATATCTCATGCATCCAATATTGAATATGGTTGGTAAAAAGCTAAAGGCTTCTATTGAGGGAGTTGCAAGGAAGAGGCAAGCCATTTCATTTGAAACGAGTGGCAATAATAACGAAGCTTGATGCGCGTGAGAGTGGTGAGCGTTTCACGGGCATTGAATCGTTCGACCGTCAGTACCATTTATAAACAGAAAGATTGAGCAGCAGGACCCAAATATTGAACGTTACACAAAGTTTGCAAATCAATTGAATGATGCCATACATTGCTACCGCATCATTTATGATGAAAAAAAGAAGAAAACTGCAATCATCACTAGGTCGCTTCTTTTGGCCAGTTTCTAATACATAAATCTCTCTCTCTCTACAGTACTGTACATATTCTCTCCATTTTATTAAATGTTTTTTTTTCAGTACAAACCAATGCGTGTTACTTATACAAGCCTTAAACATACAAATGCACTTATATAAACCTTCAATATACTTATATCGGCCTTAAACATAAATTATAATACAAAATATAGCACTGAATCAACTTACAAACAAATTCAACTTATGAACAATCGCTCGGAACCAATTGCGTTCGTAAGTAGGGGAGCGTCTGTATTTGCTCCGCCTCCGCCATGACTTTCACTATCTGGGCTGTTTGCTTTTGTATTCCCTTCAAAATATTCTGAAAACGATGCACACAAATGTCCTCACAATAGGATAATGCACGACCACTTGCCAACAAGAAGTAATATATACTCCTCGTATTAGCGATCGCTCCGCCATTCGCGCTGAGTGACGGTGATTTTTTCGTATCTCGAAATTTGTCTCGTATCTCGAGATAATTATTTCCTCAAAATTTTACTCGTATCTCGAATTGCTCGTATGTCGGGGTGCTCGTATGACGAGGTACCACTGTATTTCGTAACATGTCAATCAACTAGAGTGAATTGGATGAACTCAAACAAGCACAAACTCAATTTTGTCCTTCTTACACAATCATACAATCATTAAAAGAAATAAAAAATAAAATACAACTACCCTTAATCCATGGTAATCACGCGTGGCCTTCATCACCGATTCATAATGGAATTTCTTAATGGGATAATTTCAATTACCTGCTTCTCCTGCAATTAAATCATCTCTTTGTCTCAAATCTCAACATGTTTGTTTTAAAGCAGTCAAATGATGCGGAACTCCTTGAAGGAGAAGTTTGCTTGGAATTTCACCTCCCAAATTCCAAACCTGGAGTTTTAATCTCGGTAGGACTTGGCGACGAAGCAAAGCGGGATGTAACGTTAGCGAGGAACGCCGGGTTAAATCACTTACTGAGGATTTTTAATGACGTTTCAGTGTTCTCCGTATAATTACTCTTCATCCGAGATGGGCCGTAATGCTGTCGGACAGTCGCGGTTCAGGCTCGCTAGCTCGCTTCATTAGTGTGTCATTCCTATTTCACATCAGAGGCTTTAATTGTAATGCTGAATATGCGCGGCTCCCCGCGCCAGCCTAATCAAAGTGGATCCACTTGTATTATTAATATCAGAAATCAGCCCGCTTGCTATTTTTTTTGTGATAAATAAAAGAATACAGACGCATAAATCAGCTGTCATTTATTAGCGGTACCCTGGCATATCCGCCAGACATGCAAGGAGAAAGCAGCGCACCTCCTCGTCTTCCTCCCCCCCGTCACTCATCAACATTTTAAAAAGTAGCAAAGACAGAGGAGTAAAAAAAAAGAAGAAGAAAAGGCGCCGCATTAAATATACATACTAATTCTGCCGCGGAGAAATCGGATTACAAAGCAGGTACGAAGTACCGAAACGGGAAGAAATGCAAGAAACGCTTGACGGAAAACACACACAAAAAAAGGTTTCGCAACGGACATGAATAATGAATTGGACATTAATGGGCAGACTGATATTAATTAGCCATTAAGGAGAGGCCTCACCTTCCACGCGTACTTTTTAAGTGCATCTCCACCCTCTCCCCAGTGCTGAATAAATAATTGCTTCCAAACATTCCAAGCCACAAACACAGCGTAGGAAAACGATGTGGATTGCGTTGACTTCCGTTACCTGCTTCCAACATGTGGCCCTCACATCCTGAACATACATGTGACCCCATTTTGATCATTAAAACCCCCCTCCCCACCCTACACACATACACGCATGCTCAATCTCCATCCTTTCCATTCCCATCCGCTTTGATCTGTCATTTGCATTTCTGCGCCTGCAGGCTGGAAATTATGTGGATGACTTTTTTTTTTTTACTTCATTTTTTTTTCACTGCTCTTCTTTCTTGTCCTTTACACCCATATCCCTGTAGAACTTTTTTTTTTTTCAATATCAGTGAATCACAAGTTGACCTCTGGTGGCTTTAACTTCATCAGTTCTTACATTTCATATTAGTAACATACTACGGTGGCCTAGCAAATGAGACGGCTGTGTCTGATTCCATTCCATCTATTGCTGATTCCATTCCATCTATTGACCGGGCCGAGCCGGTCAGGAGAAAGAGACCTAAATGAGACTAAAATGTCTCAAGACTAAAAAGATGTGACCCAAAAGCAACGGGACGTGACACGGAAATGCCCTAAAATTACCAGGAAGGGACCAATGATCAGGAAATGTCCTGAAATCAAAAGGAAATTATCCTAAATGTACAGAAAGTGGCCTTGAGATACCCCAAAATGTACAGAAAGTGGCCTTGAGATAGCCCAAAATGTACAGAAAGTGGCCTGAGATACCCCAAAATGTACAATGGGCAGACTGATATTAAGAGATACCCCAAAATGTACAGAAAGTGGCCTTGAATACCCCAAAATGTACAGAAAGTGGCCTTGAGATACCCCAAAATGTACAGAAAGTGGCCTTGAGATACCCCAAAATGTACAATGGGCAGACTGATATGAATTAGCCATTAAGAGATACCCCAAAATGTACAGACAGTGACTTTGAGATACCCCAAAATATACAGAAATTGGCCTTGAGATACCCCAAAACGTACAGAAAGTGGCCTTGAGATACCCCAAAATGTACAATGGGCAGACTGATATGAATTAGCCATTAAGAGATACCCCAAAATGTACAGCCTGTGACCTGTAAGAACCCTAAAATGACAAGGAATTGACCCATTCATAAACTATTCATTTCCATTGACAACATTAGACTTCCAAGACAGTTTGTGCGTTCTCCCACAGGGATTGGACGTTGAGTACATCAGTAGCAGCCAACGACTTCACCTATTTGGCGAAAATGGAACTGTTCCGGTGCAAATCTGATTTGGCCCGCGATGCGAAATGAGTTTGACACCCTTGATTTCTAACATAAACGTACCAACATGAGGAACTGAATGTATAAGCACCACTGTTGCTATCCATTTTTTCTTTTTCAATCACCATTTCCAAATAAATTGTGCTTCATATCAGGAAAAAAGCACACCAATCCAAACTTGCAGACTAATCTTCCCACTAACCTGGGAACAAAACGCTTTGAGCGTTAACGTGGTTACCTCAAAGCGCGGGCTTTGATATGTTGTCAGGCCAATACGGCGCCTCCCCGCTGCGTGTTTATTGATTGCGAGTTAATAAAGTCGGAGATGCCGGAATATATTGGCCCGACGTCTTTTGATGCGCCGGCGGTGTATCGTCGGGCAACGGCGACGCATACTTTGCAATGTTAACCTATCATTATTTTGGCTTTCCACATTTTGAGCTTTATTGGGGCTGTGGATAAAGGAAACAAGTGTTAGTGGAAAACAAGTGACGGCAATTACTCCGTTGCTGGCTGTCTGGGCAACTTTGCATTTCCTCCAGCTATGCTGACATCTCTTCGTGTACCACGGCGCTTTTTCTTTACATATTATCGCTTTCATGTCACTGCGAGCCTGTCACGCTTGGATGTGACAATTTAACACCTCCCCCAACTCACTCATCCAAACATCTTACATTTATCTATTTGGATTCTTTCCCGAGACCAGTTTGATCCCTAAAGCTAGGTGGACTGTCTGATGACGTGGGCCGATCGGGGTGGGGTGGTTGCTGGCCGAGAAAAGTCAACACTCGAGGCGTATTCAGACCAGTCCATAGTTGGCCTCCTTCTTTTTGTTTTGTCCAAAGATTGAACTATGTTTTCACCCGCGTGGGTTTCCTGTCAAATCCTGGGACTTCTGCAAGAACTGCAATGTGAATTTTTGTAATGTCTCTCCAAGCACTGGGCGGAGCGTTGCATTTTTTCAGTGGTTTTTTTCTTCCCGTTATTCAGTGCGAATGGCGTATATACTACTTCTCGTTGGCAAGGGGTCGTGCAATATCCTATTGTGAGGACATTTGTGTCCCTCACATCATGAAAGACTAATCAAACCCTCGATATTGACTGAAAGTCAGTGTGGAGGCGGGGCAAAAAGAGCCAACCCGGGAGAAGAAAGGTATCAAAATGTCAAACAAAATTAGAATTAAGTTTGTGTTAGGTTCGATTAAACTTATTTTTCAGTGTGTCTGCATCGTAATCCAAGTTCGTTTAAATTTGTTTGTTATGTTACGATAGCGTTGCCATGCAAAAAGACCCCCCCTGTCCATCTCTCTCTCTCCCCCCTTCGAAATCCGTATAATTTTAGTACTATTAAACACATTTTAGTAATATTAAACCACTAGTTATGTGTTACTTTGTTAATAGATGGCGAATTAGAACAAATCAAAACGTTTTTCCAATCCAATATCCTGTTTTGGGTGTTTTTTCAGAGGGTTGGAACAAATTAATTTGGTTTTAGTTCATTTCAATGGGAAACTTTCGTTTGAGTTACGAGAATATTGACATACGAGCTCAGTCCCGGAACGAATTAAGCTCGTATCTCGAGGTACCACTGTATTCATTTCGAGTCGGAAGGGGTACATTCTGTTTGTTTGGAGGCAACCGTCGTGTTTACCAGCGGACGGACCCCCTAGCGCTAGGCTCCCACAGGTGCTCACCTTCTCCATGTATTCATTTCTATCCTCTGGCACATTCAAAAGAACACTAGACAGTGGCCCTAAATGCTGCACTCCCCTGACTTAAACCCTATTGTCAATGAACGGGCCCCTCTTCAATGGGAGATGAAAGACACTAAACTCAAAGCCCCGACCCCCAAAAATTCTCATGTCAAGTTACATTATGAACATCAAAACATTTCTGTTTACAACATCCAAGTGGTGTCAATTAAATCCGATCAATTATTCAAACGTTTATCTACTCCCGCTTGGGAATTTTTAATCAAGGCCCGCTATTTGCTCTAAATTAGCACCATCAAGCGTGTGCCATGTGTATAGTCCCTCGCATCATGAAAGATTAATCAATGGGGAATCTGTTTGGGTTGCTTTGCCTGTTAATTAGCAACCATGTAACAAAAGGTTGTCGCTATTATGGTCAAACTTGCAGGATATGTTTGTAAAGTGGAACAATAGAGGTGGTGAAAATTGGGGCTAATTGGGTTAAGGGTCAAAGGTGAAAAATATCTTTTTTGGTGCATCTTTATCCAGCAAATTTTAAATAGTTTAGAATGACAACTTTGATAGGGAAAAACATTTTCAGTCATTTGAGTGAATGAAGTCAACCAAAAATATAATAACATTCCTTTTTCAAAAATGTTTGATTTATTCAGTGAAGATTATTTTTCAAAATAGTCATCATGACAATAAATCACAGGTGTCAAAGTGGCGGCCCGGGGGCCAAATCTGGCCCGCCGCATCATTTTGTGGGGCCCGAGAAAGTAAATCATGAGTGCCGATCAAATTTTAGGATCAAATTCAGATGAAGAATATAGATGTATATTACATTTCCTGATTTTCCCCCTTTTAAATCAATAATTGTAATTTTTTTATCAATTTTTCCTGTGTTTTTAGTTCAAAAATCATTTTGGAAAATCTAAAGATATATATATAAAAAGCTAAAATAAACATTGTTTTAGATCTATAAAAAACTGAATGTTCAGGCCCTTTAATCCAGTTCATTTAATCCATTTATAAAAAAAAAAAATCTAAATATTATATCTAAAATGGCCCGGCCCACATGAAATCAAGTGGACGTTAAAGCGGCCCGCGAACCAACCCGAGTCTGACACCCTTGCAATAAATGATCAATAACTATGTTCAATCATTTTATTTCATCAAGAGTGAGGATGAAATTGAATTTCAACAAACCAAATACTATTATGCACATTTTTTTCATTTAAATATGATGGGAAAAAAAAATCAGATGGAACTGCTGAAAAAAGTTCACCTTAAAGTCCAGAAAATACAGTAATAAACACGTGAACGAACGCACATGGTTTTCAATTGCTCACATTTCAGCAGCGCCGACTCATCGAAGCGCTCGCCGAGAAACAAACAAAAACATCAATTTAATAGTCGACACTTAGCGAGAGGCCCCCTAGAGTTTTCAATTAAGAGTTAGAATTAGATTAAATAGATGGACGTGTCCTCCCCACGAGGCTAAACGCGCCTATCAAATTAAAGAATCAAAGGCTGTGAAGTGTCCCACTGTTAAAGATCTAATTATTACAAACACAATAAACAACTTGATTGTTTTTCATGGCTTCCACTGAGCTCCACAACCCTCAAATTATTGATACTAGCTTGCAAAGGTACCTTATCATAATCTTATATTTGTTTTTTTCCACCGGCGTTTCTTCAGCACGGCATCCAACAATTACCAAAGCATTCCATTGCATTGCCAAAAAGACTTTAGGTTGATTTGTGCATTAATTATAATGTCAAATAAAGGAAATGTAACTTTAAAAAAAATGGCAAAAAATGATCAGTTTACCCGTTCATTAACTTATTTCATTTGACTCACTTCAACGAATATTTCTCTAATATGTCACTACATTTAAAATAAGTGTGCTAAACACTGCCTCTAATTTTGTTCTAGTTTTGTTTCCATGTCAATGCGATTAATTGCAGTTAATCTCATGCAATTTGAAGTCAAAACACAAATGATTTTCCACTCTTGAAGTTGGGAAAGAAAACAATAACAAGAATGCATCATGTTTGCTGCTGGGGTTAAGAGTGCCCTTAGAAATGTCACGTTTAATCTTCAGTGATTTCGTTTGCGAGAGAGACGCGTGCCGAAACAAGAAAAGGAGGCTTTAGCAAATCTCCCATCAAAGTTGCCTAATTATGTTAATCAAAGAATTCTCCAAATGCCAGAGTTCCTGGAGAAAGGGAGAGATTTGGAGGGGGAGCCCAGTAAATGATGATAGACCCCCATACCCAGCCTGCTTCACGACCCCAATAGTGATGATATTAATTAAAGTTGGAGATGCAAGGGAGACTGGTTTAAATCATACTCCAAAGGCGCCATTATCAAGAATCAATTTGTTTCCGGATGAATATTTCCTTACACTGATTCATCACCCAGTCTGAAGGCTAGTCCCAGTTTGTTTACTCTTACAGTGGTACCTCGATATACGAGTGGCCCGACATACGAGAAATTCGAGATACGAGTCAAATTTCGGGCAAATATTTATCTTGAGATACGAGACAAATTTTGATATACGAGCAGACAGCGGACGCGAGATGCTGCTCATAACAACATCATGGCCACTGTCTCTCTCCCCGCAACTAACTCGTGTAACGTCTCTGGTCGCAACTCGCTCTTTGTAATATCTCTGCGAGCACTGGGCGGAGCATTGCATTTTTTCAGTGTTTTTTTTCCCGTTAGTCAGTGTGAATGGCCTATATACTACTTTGTGTGCATCATTTTGGGAATATTTTGAAGGGAATACAAACTGAAACAACCCTCGATATTGACTGAAAGTCAGTGTGGAGGCGGGGCAAAAAGAGCCAACCCGGGAGAAGAAAGGTATGGAGTGAACCTCTACGCCACAAATTGGCCTCACTTTACTTTGTCATTATTGGAAGGTCTTGACTGCAAATATATAGAAACAACTAACAGAAAATGTTTCCCGACCAGGATTCGAACACCAGCTGCCCACATGGCAGTCAGGTGAACAAACCTCTACGGCATGAAGTGGCAACACTTTACATTGTCATTATTGGAAAGTCTTGACTACATATGGTTGTTTTTATACACCATGTAGTAGACATACTTAACTTTTGTCATTATTGGAAATTCTTGACTACAAATATATACGCCTGCGAGAAGGCAATGACGTATCCCTACGCCTGCGAGAAGGCCTTGGTGTCACAAAATTGAATTCTGATTGGTTAAAGCAACAGTCTTATTGACGCTTGTTTAATGCAGCAGAGCCTGCAGAACTGATTGTGAAAGCCTTGAGGCAGATTTCTGACCCTGGCAACAAATAATGGCTGAAATGTGATTGGTTAAATGCTTCAATATGAAAACACACATCTGGAAGCAGTGCAACCAGCGGGAAAGCAATGAAAGGAAGCTAACAGACAATTTGGAATTATTTCATAAGTATTGATGGACAAATTATAATATATGATTCAGATATTGCATTCCGAAAAATAATTCCATACGTACATTTCGGCCCCCACGATTCCCCCTAAAGTTGATTTAATTTCTTAATGTTTCTACGAGTGCTCTACGTTAAGAGGTAAGAGAGAGATCCAAGACCGATGCTGATAGACTCTGGCAGACTGTTATTTCTCTGCCAAGAGCTCCAGCAGTGATTTTATTGATTTTTCCCCAGTGCACTCCTCTTATTGTTATCCCGGCGTGCTGAGCGCTGTTCATTGGACATGAGCGCCACCCGAGGCTGTGATCCCCGCTCGGGAACGTTTGGCTCTCACAACAGGTGCTTAAAGTCATGCCGACGTCTCGTCGGGGAGCAGGTCTCGCTGTCGGCTTCAATTCTGCGTCTGGGGCACTTGGCGCAGTGCCCTACTGGGGCCAACAGGTGGAGCTGTGGTGAAAAAACAGATTCAAAGTTCTTTCGATACAAAATCTGGTTGATAGTGTTGATTAGTCAAACGAGGAAGCTCACGAATAATCGACAACAAATCCATTAGCAAAGGAATCGGCAACTATTTTGATGATGGGTGAATCATTTAAAGCTCATGTGTCAAAGTGGCGGCCCGGGGGCCAAATCTGGCCCGCCGCATCATTTTGTGTGGCCCGGGAAAGTAAATCATGAGTGCCGACTTTCTGTTTTAGAATCAAATTAAAATGAAGAGTATAGATGTATATTAAATTTCCTGATTTTCCCCTTTTTAAATCAAGAATTGTAATTTTTTTAATCATTATTTTCTGTGTTTTTAGTTCTAAAATCATTTTGTAAAATCTAAAAATATATATAAAAAAGCTTCAGCAAGTTAAACGCTGGAATGTTTGAACACAACTTCAGGATGCGAACCATAATGTGAAACTTTCTGAAATAGGTGTTTATTCATAAATCATACCAACACACACACACATACTGTACACATAGTACTGTAGTATTGTCGACTGAATGTGTGTGACTTTGTTGAGCGACATTATGAAGTAAAAGTGTCTTTGTAGTATCATTTATTACATTACCCTTTTTGAATTCTGCCTAGCAACTATCTTTTGTAAGTTTTGTAGTCCTCATTTTTCGCTCCATAAACGGAGCAGTTGATATGTTTTAAATATCTTTAATTTTAGCCGGGGGGAAAAAATCACGAGTATAGACGTGTCATGACCGTTTCTCACCTTTAGCTTTACGTTTGTCTTTAATTATTATCAGGTCAGGAGCATGCCGGCTAGCTCATCAACTGGAGAAATATTTGACCGCTATCCATATATTGGTAGTGAGGGGATGTATGACTATTTTAGCCACGCGCCTTGTCCGATTTCCAGTCACCACGCGCTCAGTGATGTATCGTGAATTGGCTCTCCGCAGGTGACCGGTCGCCCGTCTCTGCATGAGGTAAATTAAAACTCACATTTCTGCTTGGGAAATGGCGGATTTCAAACAATTCCTGATTGAATTATTAGCAGGGTCGACATTTTGATCTGGGAATATTACAGGCCGGGCTTCCGTTTCATCAAGGTGTGCACGATATTCTGCGTTTGCGGGCTTGTTTGGGCGGGATTAGCGTTTTCTAGATGTCGATTTTTCGAAGAATTTTTGAATTTGATCTTCCTCAACCCAGGGGGTGGCTAATAAGACTCCGGGGGTGCACGCCGGTGCCATGGGGAGCAAGGACACGCATGTGACGAGGCATCACGCATTAACAAATAAGGATCCCACTGTGATTCTAGCCAGTGTCGGTTTTGCTTGGCTTATGGTTTATGTTAATCACAAATCTGGGGAGGATCATAGAAATCCAAACAGCCTGACGTTTTTTTGATTAGCATTCCGCGTCGGACAGCAAAGGCAACAAAAGGACAAAGGAGACCAAGTTTTGGTTGGAATGAAACAAGCACGTTTATAGGCGCCATTTGTGTTGACGAGGACATCAGGATTCGGAAATGTAAATGTTTGGAGTTGAAGGGGGACTCCATGAGAATTTTTGCACCGGTGAATCGTAATATAACATAAACCACATGTGTCAAAGTGGCGGCCCGTGGGGCCAAATCTGGCCCGCCGCATCATTTTGTGTGGCCCGGGAAAGTAAATCATGAGTGCCGACTTTCTGTTTTAGGATCAAATTAAAATGAAGAGTATAGATGTATATTACATTTCCTGATTTTCCCCCTTTTAAATCAATAATTGTAATTTTCAATTAATTATCAATTTTTTTCTGTGTTTTTAGTTCAAAAATCATTTTGAAAAATCTAAAAAAATATATAAAAAAAGTTAAAATAAACATTGTTTTAGATCTATAAAAAACTCAATATTCAGGTCGTTTAATCCAGTTCTTTTAATCCATTTATTTAAAAAAATCTAAATATTATATCTAAAATGGTCCGGCCCACGTAAAAGCAAGTTGACGTTAAAGCGGCCCGCGAACCAACCCGAGTCTGACACCCTTGACATAAACAAATTTAAATGAACTTGGATTACGATGCAGACACACTCAAAAATAAATTTAATCTAACTTTACACTAAACTTAATCCTAATTTTGTTTGACATTTTTATACCTTTCTTCTCTCAGGTTGGCTCTTTTTGCCCCGCCTCCACACTGACTTTCAGTCAATATCAAGGGTTGTTTGAGTTTGTATTCCCTTCAAAATATTCCGAAAGTGATGCACACAAATGTCCTCACAATAGGATAACGCACGACCACTTGCCAACGAGAAGTAATATATTCTCCTCATACTAGCGATCGCTACGCTATTCGCGCTGAGTGACGGGAAAAAAAACACTGAAAAAAATGCAACGCTCCGCCCAGTGCTCGTAGATATCTGTTATACACGAAAGAGATGCGGCAAAAAAGACAGTGCGCTACAATGATAAACAGCCTCTCATGTCTTGGCTACCTGGCTGTCTCGTATCTCGAAATTTTTCTCGTATCTAGAGATAATTATTTGCTCGGAATTTTACTCGTATCTCAAATTGCTCGTATGTCGAGGTACCACTCACTGTATTATCCTGAAAATGAATCACCTTGTGTTTTTACAAATTTTGAACTTTTTTCCATTATGCACGAGACACACTAATACTCAACTGCATGTCTCATAGTGGGCCTCAATCGGCCCGCATTTGACAGCCTCAAAAAACGCTGGCTTGAAAATCCATGAACTGTTGTCACTTATGGCACGGTCCTCACGCAAAATCTGACATGTCAACTCCAAATTTGCAGTTGCTTCGCCGACAAGCTTCCCTCTTATCTGAGCTTCTTACAGTTCACACCATGTCGCATTATTTCATAACAAACAGTCCTATTTGTTAGCCCGGCTGACATGTTTGTAACATGGAGCCGCGTATCGTCTCTGGCGCTGCGTGAAATGTCACATTTGTGACGTGTCGCCATGTAACGGAAAAGTGAGAACGTCTCTTTCTAAGCGTCGTTCTTTCCCGAAATTGTTGTTGTCAACATGTGGCCAGGATTTTGGACCTCCCTAGCGCTTTTCTGCAGTCAACATCAATAAGTTTGGATGGCTAACAGATGGGTGTCAGCTTCAATTTGACACCTTTGTAGACACCGGTTCAAATCAGGCGCCGTTCCCCGCCAGTAACCGTAGCGCCGTCTGGCCCGAGTTATGCGATAACCTTCCCAGTGAGCGCTTTTGTTTTTTTAATGTCACTATTAATCATCTGCCACCGCTATTGTTTCTCCGCAGGATACATATTCATGAAGCGGGTTGCTGTTCGCCGAGCATTTGCTACCGATTACGTTTGCTAGCCCTCCAGATGTGCGAGTCCAAAGTCGTTGCTCAGTCGCGGCGAGAAACCATCTGTTTATTTGCATTTGTCTTTCTTTGCATCAATCAGGTTCTATTTTTTTTTATTCCCATTGCAACTGCAAATGGCCTGACACAAAGTCTCTGTTTTTAATCAGGTGGCCTCAAATGACATCTTACTTGCAACAACAAGGATTTAAAATAGCGCCATTAATCACGCAAGGGAGCCGCAGTTCAACTGGTGTCACGGTCAGTTTCAAAAATCCACGCTCATTAACTTCTGCTCATTCCGTTCAGAGCGAGAAACAACTTTGAAGATCAGGCTACAGGTGTCACTTCCTCCTGTTCAAAGCATCACCTTCACTCGACAGATGCGATGGCATTTATATTTCTGTCCGCAGCTCGGAAAATGTGATCATTAAAGAAAGGTTTATTGATGGACCTTGCAAAACTTAGCTATTTTCCAAAGTGACTTTTCACTTGGAAACAAAGTTGATTAATTTTCTACTTCCGAAATTAATTCGCCCCCCCAAGTGGTTTCGTAACTTGGATTTTCCGTACGAAGGGACATGTTTTACATTGAATTCAAATCATTCGTTCCCCAATCCTTGAGCCCTTTCAAATGATAAAAGTACAGCAGTTTTATGTCGAAATATGTAGGCAAATGTATGTATACTAAAAAGAGAATAAAGATCAGAAAAGTATTTATTGGGCCATTAAAAGGAATATTTTCAATGGGGAGGAATTGCAAGTGGCAGCTGAGTAAACATACCCATACATGTACCCCAGTGGCGGTCCAATTGAAATATTATTTAGGAATATAGCCATATTTTACTCACCTAAAATCCTTTTTAACTGTACACAATATCCATCCTCCTTTCTTTCTTCCTTCTTTTCTATCGCCATCGAAGCTAATGCTGAAAGTCGAGCCTGTCCTGTCGTATTTCTGGCATAGTCCGTCTTGAAAATGGCTTTAAATCAACACAACAATATATTTGCTTGTGCAGCTCGCTCCAGATACAGTTTGGTAGCTCTGGCTAATCACTAGCCAATCATAGTTGGTGAAAGCGATGACGTATCCCGACGCCTGCGAGAAGGCATTGTGGTGTTGCCAACTCGAAATCTGATTGGTTAAAGCAACTGTCTTATCGATGCTTGTTTAATGCAGCAAAGCCTGCAGAACTGATTGTGAAGGCCTTGAGGCAGATTTCTGACCCTGGCAACAAATAATGGCTGTAATGTGATTGGTTAAATGCTTCAATATGAAAACACACATCTGGAAGCAGTGCAACCAGGGGGGAAAGCAATGAAAGGAAGCTAACAGACAATTTGGAATTATTTGATAAGTATTCATGGTCAAAATATAATTAACATCAGTCTGTGATTCAGATATTTCTTAGGCCAGCAGAGAACGCCTGGAAGGCCCTGATGGCACACCACTGATGTACCCACATGCGCACACTCAAACAAACTCAAGAAGAAATCTTCAAACAATAATCTCAATGAATTGGCCTCACGATAAATGTTAATTCTGTACGCTATTTCTAATTTATTAGTCACATTTGTTGTCAGCTCTGAATGAACATCATATAAGTAGGCATGTCTCGATTGGGATAGGATGTCCTTATTTTTTTTGGGGTATCTGATCCAATATTTTTCCCAGATGTGTTCAATCCGATGACTGGTTACATTATATTTGCATTATTCTTATTGGTAGAAAAATCCAGGTAGCGGATTTGTATCGGGAAGAAAAAAAATGAAAATGTGACTTTTTGTTTTTGCATGCTTTTGGATTTTCATGTGATATAAAGCATTTGTTGAACAAATACATTTGCCTTGTCTTGCATTCAAGTTAACTCAAGAACAAATAAAGGCACTATTTTCAAATTTGCAAAATGTTACGAACATAAAAGCAAAAAAGGGCTCAAATTTTGGGTTGATGAGGTCAAAGATTAGAGGTCATGAAATGAGTTTGGTAATTTTGTTGTTGTTGTGATTAGATTAGATATCATATAAAAGGCTGCTTGATACCTAAAGGATGTTGCTGACACATTTTGTTCTAGTGTTCAACAGATCCTGCCTAAAGACGGCCACGTCTGTCTTTTTCAGCTTGCCGAGGCGGGGTAAATTTGTCACCTCCGTGTCGACGTTCACACACACCAGCAATCAGGCGGCGTGCCAAACAAACAGCGTGCGATGAGAGACGACGCTTCCTTGTCGTGTCTTCCCAGTTGTGACTGCCAACAGATGCAACGCCGCCGCCTGACAAAGCGTGACAGCCCAGAATGCGCCGGCGCGTGTGTTTTCGGGGACTCTGTGGTGAGCGCACGATCGCACACGAGATAATGTTTGTCAGCAGCAACAGCGCCGTGGCTGCGAACCGGGGGGTGAAAGAAACAAGACAAGTGGGGTTGATTTTTTTCCCCACCATTGTCATGCTCAGTAGAACGGGGATGCACGGAGGAAGTCGATTCCAAATCAAGGCGTACCGCACACAGCGAGGTCAAAATCAGATTAGTTGAATTCAGTGGCGGGCCGTCAGGGCCTTCAAGGCCTTCTTTGCTGGCCTAAGAAATATCTGAATCATATATTATATTTTGTCCATCAATACTTATTAAATAATTCCAAATTGTCTGTTAGCTTCCTTTCATTGCTTTCCCCCCTGGTTGCACTGCTTCCAGATGTGTGTTTTCATATTGAAGCATTTAACCAATCACATTTCAGCAATTATTTGTTGCTAGGGTCAGAAATCTGCCTCAAGGCCTTCACAATCAGTTCTGCGGGCTCTGCTGCATTAAACAAGTGTCGATAAGACTGTTGCTTTAACCAATCAGATTTCGAGTTGGCAACACCACAATGCCTTCTCGCAGGCATAGGGATACGTCATCTCTTTCACCAACTATGATTGGCTAGTGATAGAGTGGACTAGCCAGAGCTAACAAACTGTATCTGGAGCGAGCTGCACAAGCAAATATATTGTTGTGTTGATTTAAAGCCATTTTGAAGACGGACTATGCCAGAAATACGACAGGACACGCTCGACTTTCAGCATTAGCTTCGATGGCGATAGAAAAGAAGGAAGAAAGAAAGGAGGATGGATATTGTGTACAGTTAAAAAGAATTTTTGGTGAGTAAAATATGGCTATATTCCCAAATAATATTTCAATTGTGGGCCAAGTTCTGATATCTGAAAAGCTCCAGTGTTTGTATTTAAGCTCCAGTGTTTGTATTTAATCACTAAATGCTGCTAGGAAGTGGATTTTACCCCATTTTAGGGAAATTTTTGCAGTTTCGCCGTTGACGTCCATCGCTGTCTTTTCCCGGGAAAATCACCCCCGGGCCCGGTTGTAATGTCTGAAAAGCTCCAGTATTTGTATTTAATCATTAAATGCTGCTAGGAAGTGGATTTTACCCATTGAAGGCGCTACGAGAAAATGCACGGACCGCCACTGGTTGAATTGAATCGTAAGGTAAGGCCATGTAGAACTGCATGCTGGTTAACTGAGTTCTTGGACTGGTGGAGCTCTAGGGAATGGAGTGAGGGAATGTCTGTATCCTGGTAATTACAGTCTAAGGGGTTTAGAGGGTCCTCCGTGATTACACATCAGGCCTGTAATGGATTCAGCACTTTTATAACGGAGGGATAGCCAGCATGGCGGCGTACCTTGGCTTCCCGCGACCGAGGCGAGGGTGGCAGCTCGGCGGGAGCGGACGAGGCGGAGCGGGGTTGGTAGGTACATCTGCAAGATGGATTACGTGGGGTTTGCCGAGTTCAACATTGACACAGATTCATCGTAAATCATTATGCTGGGGACCTGGAGTGATTTCTGCATTAGGAGCAGAAAATGGAGTTCAGCCAGTCAATGAGGGAGGGCATATTTCACATCAATCACCTCCACACTCTCATGTTGCCCAGGCTTAAATCTCACTTACACTGTTACCAGTAGGGTTCAATGGCTATGATGGCAATCAGCAAGACACTGACTGCACTAACAATACCCCACTGACTCTGCAGAGGACATTTATTTCCACTGGATTATACGGGGAATGAATCGGACAGAATTAAGCGCTCATATTGGATGTTTAGATGGTAGTTTGGGGGGAAAGTTTGAAATTGAGTCGGACAACTTTTCAAGTTGACCTCTCGCGGAAGGTCTTTTTCGAACTTGCTGGAGTCATTTTGTCATTATTGCTCGCCAATGTTCCCTTACATACTTTCAAGTAACATCCGCCACTTTTCTACTCCGACCAAAGCTATTCCTTATATATTGTGTTGAGCTACTTTTACTTTCCGCTTCAGCTCATTTTAAAATTCTGTAAATGTCATTGAGTCAAGAAGACAGTAATGTGACACAAGAGTTTAATATTGCATAGAAAATTATTTTCAAGTATTTACAGCATTTTCAAAAAGAGGAAAAAGTCCAGCACCAGTTTAAATGGGTTAAGTTAGCTAAGTGCATCCTAAGATAAACAACCACAATTGAATAAAAGTCCCCAATTTCCTCTTGTAAACAGTCATGCTATGTATTAAAATGTGTGTGTGTGTGTGTGCGCGCGTGTGTACTACAACCTGCTTTAAACTTTGTTGTTTAAAATAAACTTAGTACTAGTATACAATAAACCATCATTATCATCCGTTGTCATGGTAACCCAACACAAACGGGAAGTCACATCCCTCTTTTTCTTTTACATTTTTCTTTTTTTGTATAAACATAATACATTTCAATAATTATTCATTTCTATTTCAATTAAAACGTAATAGAATGTAAAATTGTCGGAAATTTTAATTGTATTTAAAAAAAACGCGTTTTCGTCGGTCACTACGACAAGCCTGGAGTTCATTAATCAAGATTGATTGGTTTTTTTTTTACCCTCGTGCTTTTCCGCATCGCTGTTTTCGGGAGTTTTTGTAACAAAATACCGTAAAAGTGATGTCTTTCAGGCGTCAACAGTTTTCCCGAGGAATCCGGATATGATGAAAAGTGTCAGCTCACCGATCAAGAGAGAAAAAAACGAGTAAATTTGGGACGCCAGACACATCTGCGCGAAGTCAAACTTTTGGACACAGCGGCTGCTCCAAAAACTTGTCTCGAAAGCTTTACGGTTATTACTCGATCTTATTTTCGCCTCCTTGCCGGGAAAACGTCACATTTGAAGCGAAGAAGTTGACATGTTGTGAAAGGTAAGTTGCTCACTTTCTAAACAATTTCGCCTCTCGCGGCTTTCAGATTTGCCAGAAAAGAGGCAAAAATGGACCGATCCGTGCTCTTACCCTAACTATCCAACTTAAACTGTGTTGCATTGTGTCTCCTAGCCTAATGAGGTGACGTTTTCCCGGCAAAGAAGCGCTGCAGATCGGGTTGACGCATTGTGATTTGACGGTCTCATGTCCACGGAGATCGGACACCCTCCCCGTGGGCTACCCGGGCCAGAAAAAAGCCCCCAGCCGGAGATCAGCCCTCTTTTGCCGCCCCTTATTCACGGTAAGGATGGGAATAGTGTTGAAAAAGCACATCCAGTGCCTATAAATTCCATTGGCTTCATAAACGCCAGGTTTTCACAGTGCTTTATAAGCCTGTTGGGCCGCTAGGTTTTCACAGTGCTTTATAAGCCTGTTGGGCCGCTAGGCTTTTTCTTAAAATAGCCACATTCTATGGAAATGTGAGCCAGCATTTTGCCCTTGTAATGAATAAAAATAAAACAACAACAAACAAACTGTATTTCAAGTCAGTGACTTTGTTGTTGTTGTAAAGCTCTGCGTTTAAGTGTTGTTGATAAATGGCTTAAAATAACTTTTTTTGCTGATACAATAAGCTGTTGGAGATCTAAATATGCAAGTTAATGAAAAATAAAAAGAGACTCAAATGGATTGCACATCAGTTGTCATGTCAACTGCAACATTAAAAACACATGACAAAAATGACATCTACTGATGAATAAATACAATGTATTTTTACGTTTCCAAAATAAATACCACCATGTTTCTTGTCATAGACAAGAAATCTAACACGAATATTCTCTTTGTACAAGTTATAGCAACCATTGACTGTAGAAAAAAAAAGTATTTTCACGACTATAAGGCGCACTTAAAAGTCTTAAATTTTCTCCAAAATAGACAGGGCGCCTTATAATCCAGTTTGCTTTATATATGGAAAACAAATTAAAATGTGTCATTCATTGAGGGTGCGCCTTATAATGCGGTGCGTCTTATAGTCGTGAAAATACGGTATAAATATACAACACATGAAATATTCCCAAGTTCTGCCTCGTAGAGGCCACATTGCAACTCATTTTCTTTGGATAATTGTTATTTCCATCCTTTCATGCATTGTTGAACAATTATTTTAGTTTTCTATTTCACTACTTGGTGTTAGGGTACAAACAAAGACCTGCGATTGCACTTTATTTTCTGTAATCGACTTTCCACCGCATTTGACTAGCTGTATATGTGTTAATGTTATTTAAGTGCACGTTCACAGGGCCTTGAAGCTGAGCTGTAACATTGACATCATTCATTAAGAATGCATGTCCCCTGCGTCCGGTGTGGCGTGACAGGAAACGGTGGGTAAAGTCAACTTAAAGGCCAAGCTCTTCTAGAACCTTCACCTTTGTGTTCAATTTGACAGGAAAGTAAGGCTAGCCGGCAAACAACCCCAAGCTTGTAATGGAACCATTTCCGTTCTTCAGTTTTGATACAGTTTTATTGACTTTTCAAGCATTTAAGATGGTTGGAACTCTCCCCCGTTGAGAACTTTGACTTGTCTTTTGTTGTTAAATCATGTGCCTTGGTCGTGACGATGAACAGAAAACCACAGGCCAATTATAGTTTTTAATTAACTTTCTGGTTAGATTATCACATGTAAAATAATCCCCCCTCCCCTGTACACACCCCCTTTCCCCCATTTTTCTTCAAACATGCAATGAAGCGTTAACCGTCCTATTTATACCAAGCATCATTATGGCACTGTCAAAAAATAGCAAAGTAGGACAAAGTAAGCAATCAGTCAGGCTGCCGGATTGCGAATGGATTTTCGCCAGCCCCCTTCAAAGGCGCCTGCGCTTAAGACTGGATTTTCCCTCCCAGGGGAGCGGGGATGTAGCGGGAGTAGGCCAATTCGTTTCTAAGCGTGATCACTAAATACTGCGATGCATCACGCAGTAGGGCCACTAACGGTAACGTCTCTGCCATACATCATCTGCGAGGAGAGCAACTGTGGGGTTGTTTTTGTCTCCCCCCTCCTCTTTTTAGTGAAGCTGTTGACGCTTGCGTACCTTTTTCCACTTTACCATGAATGTGGCTTTCATGGCAGGTAGAGCTCAGCTGGGAGTACACAAACGTTTGCAGATGAGATCCCAAACTCACCGAGAGGCCTTCACATCAACCAACCGAGACCGTTACACCCTATTTTACTTTATGTACCGTATTTTCTCGCATATAAGCTGGATTTGGTGCGAAAAAACAGATGACTGAATCCAGGGTACGAATTATATGCGCTGAAATTAGACTTGCCATGCACAAAACGCCATAACGCAAGACAATGCGGACGATACGGTCATTTATTTCAAAACAGAGAAAAGATAAACGAATACAACGCTAATAATTACACCGTATTTGACTTTATGTACCATGTTTTCTCGCATATACGCCGTATTTGTCGCAAAAAAAAATGATGACTGAATCATGAGTACGGCTTATATGCGCACAAATTAGACTTGCCATGCACAAAACGCCATAACGCAAGACAATGCGGACAATACGGTCATTTATTTCAAAATAGAGAAAAGATAAACGGATAAAACGCTAATAAATACACCGTATTTGACTTTATGTACCATATTTTCTCGCATATAAGCCGTATTTGTCGCGAAAAAAAATGATGACTGAATCATGAGTACGGCTTATATGCGCACAAATTAGACTTGCCATGCATGGAATGCAATAACGCAAGATGATTGCGGACGATACGGTCATTTATTTCAAAATAAAGAAAAGATAAACGGATAAAACGCTAATAATTACACTATTTGACTTTATGTACCATGTTTTCTCGCATATACGCCGTATTTGTCGCGAAAAAAAAAGATGACTGAATCATGAGTACGGCTTATATGCGCACAAATTAGACTTGCCATGCACAAAACGCCATAACACAAGACAATGCGGACGATATGGTCATTTATTTCAAAATAGAGAAAAGATAAACGGATAAAACGCTTAACAAAATTTATTTTGACATCTATGAAAAAAAACGTATCTTGCATAAAATGGGAAAAAAACTCACTTGTACCTGCCATTGCTCGATCAGGGCGCCGCCATCTTACCTAAAGATGTCAAACTAGACCGCTATGAACACACTTCCTGGTTGTACTGCTCACATGACTTCCTTTTTGACTGACTTCCTTATGATATTGACCCAAATAATGTGCAATCCAGCAGACGATCCTTTTGATTCATAAAGTATCTGAGAAATATCACGTGCGAGGATTTTTCTGAAGATTTTCCCTTCAAAGTAACACATTTGTACTCCCTATTAAAACCACAAATATGGAGGTTAAAATTGTGAATCAGGGGGTGGCTCATACGAGGGAAATTGTAAAATTCAATGATGTTAAGACAATTTTAAGGGTATGGCTTATACGCGGAGGCGGCTAATATGCGAGAAAATACAGGATATATTTTTTCTAATTCTGACACTTTCTCGTTCCACTGTCAACATTCGGATGCGGGAGTGTCAAACAAAGTTTGGTTGACGGGCCACATTCACGGGAGTTGAGCCTTGAGTTTGATACTTGTGGTCTAGAGTTTATGATTTTTTTTGTTTTTGTTTCCTCTACGGTTAACGTTAAATGCTTTTTGACCGCAGATTCCAATGACTCCGAAGCTTCAGCACCCTCCTCTAGTCACCGGGCCCAAGAAGATGACATCAAGCCAATAACAAGTAAGTTTGAACAAGCAGGAATGTAACGTTTTTGGAAATGGGTTTGCAATACGCGAGATTAAAAAAAAAATCAAACAACTTGCATCGTGGTTGGGTACTGGCCTACCTAAGAATTAAATAAGATGTCAAGAATGGATGTTATGACAGTTGGGGTGCACGAATTTGCTAGCCAAGTGAAATAAAAGCGCCAGTGTTTCCGATTGAGATAATACCGATAAGGCACTTTGATGTTCTTTTTTTCTACATTTTTGTTGTCAAGTAAAGAGCACCATGTTTTCTGTCTCATTCTGTCGAAGCTTGACCTTGTGTCTCCATTGTCTTTGCTTCCTATCTAGAAGGAAATCCTGTTTGGGGTTTACTGTATAGTAAACTTGAAGCAACTGTAATTTTATTTTTTTGAAGTTTGTAGCTATAGATGTAAGGCAGGGGTGTCAGACTCGGGTTGGTTCGCGCACCGCTTTAACGTCAACTCGATTTCATGTGGGCCGGACCATTTTAGATATAATATTTAGATATTTTTTTATATAAATGGATTAAAAGAACTGGATTAAAATCCCTGAATATTCAGTTTTTTATAGATCTAAAACAATGTTTATTTTAGCTTTTTTCAAATATATTTTTAGATTTTACAAAATGATTTTTGAACTAAAAACACAGAAAAAATGGATTAAAAAATTACAATTATTGATTTAAAAAGGGGAAAATCAGGAAATTTAATATACATCTATACTCTTCATTTTAATTTGATCCTAAAACAGAAAGTCGGCACTTATGATTTACTTTCCCGGGCCACACAAAATGATGCGGCGGGCCAGATTTGGCCCCCGGGCCGCCACTTTGACACATGTGATGTAAGGGATCGATTCATCTGTCAATCAATGAGTTCGATTCATCGGGTTGCCTGATAACATATGTTGAATGTGTTGCAGAATGATTTAGGAGATTTGAAACCAAAAATATATGAACAAGAGATAGTTTGTTTTTAAATAACAAAAAGTAAAAGTCAATGACAAATATACATTTCGATTTGTATTCCTATTTTTAGCGCTCTTTATAATTACGCATTTGTTTTTAATGTCAGCACTACTGTGATTCCATAATCACTACACGCCCACCCAAACAAAGAGGAAGTGAATCAACGTCAACAGGAAGTGAGCCAATATCCCAACCATCAAAACCAGAGCCAATTTTCTTGTTCTGGAAATTCTTTTCACCAATTTTTTTACCTTGTGGGTTGCTTCCGATTGCAAGATATCGGAAGAACGGACAACAGTTCTTTTGTTTCCATCTCATGAACTTTTCCAGGTTTCGGTTTTTTTTTCTCCAGCGTTCAGTTTAATGACTTGCCAGGGGCTTGTTTACCCGAGTGGCGAGGGAATGATTTGGGTGAAAAAACAAGGGAGGGAAAAAAAAATATCTTCTGTCAGAAGGTCTTCTAATCTTGGCAGGTGTTGCTCTTGCAAAATAAGCCCACATGACAAGGGTTTTGCCTCGGACTTGATCTTACGGCGCCCGCGACCGGTTAGAAGTATGACTCGACAACGCAAAGTGTATTTTTCTTAGAAAATCAAACGTTGGACATTTCTGTCCAAGGTCTCCCCATGTGTACCCGGGTCTAATTGAGAGTCCTCGTCGGCTACAGGAACAGGAAATCAATAAGAGATCATCTGCTTGGATGCATCCTGCCCCTGAGCGATCCCTCGCCGTCTGATTTCAAGCTCGCGTACGGAATGTTGGTCATGCCCTCGCGCACTACAAGGAAGGCAACGTTATTGTTTGGCAACTCTTAATCAGAGCAAAGATCATGGATTTGGAATCAGGCCTTACTGTCTCTTCGAAATGGAAGTTCTGAAGCCCAAAGTGTTGAACAAGACTACAGAAAATATTGTTAAGTTTATTTTTTAGACTGCCTAAAAATGTTTTTTTTTAAATAACTGCCAGTTTGAGAGATTCTCAGTGAAAAGTAAACAATCTTTACAGATTACCCTTTGTTACTGCTCCTATTTTAGAATAAAAACTTGGATATCGGATGACAGAATTGTATCTAATATGGGAAATCAGATGTCAATTATTGAAGTAATCTATCTATTGATTAATTAGTTCGATTAATTGAGTGTTTATGGTTGAAATAACAGCCAAGAGTGCCTTTTACAAGAGCTAGGACACGTGTCGAAGTGGCGGCCCGGGGGCGAAATCTGGCCCGCTGCATCATTTTGTGTGGCCGGGAAAGTAAATCATGAGTGGCGACTTTCTGTTTTAGGATCAAATTAAAATGAAGAGTATAGATGTATAATACATTTCCTGATTTTCCCCCTTTTAAATCAATAATTGTAATTTTTCAATCAATTTTTCTGTGTTTTTAGTTCAAAAATCATTTTGTAAAATCTAAAAAAATATATATAAAAAAGCTAAAATAAACATTGTTTTACATCTATAAAAAACTGAATATTCAGGGCTTTTAATCCAGTTCTTTTAATCCATTTATGAAAAAAAAATCTAAATATTATATCTAAAATGGTCCGGCCCACATCACATCGAGTTGACGTTAACGCGGCCCGCGAACCAACCCGAGTCTGACACCCTTGAGCTAGGATATGAATTAGCCACTCACGATGAGCGCAAACCTCATGGTTATCACGAATTAACATATAATAGCAAGAATTTTTTTTCCAAAAGGATGACATTAAAATAGTATTTTTACCCCCACTGACACACCCTAATCCGACCCATCAACCCTCTTCCTGTCCTAATGGTTCTTCAGTGTAATTCTGTGTCCTTTATTTGAAATTATTTTTCGGAATTTGGGGGGGGGGGGGGGGTAAACGGACACAGTGCACCTGAGCTTTTTTATTTTTTCAATCACATAAAAGTAGAAATCTCTTGTGAGGTTGTCACCAGGGAACACTCGCTCAACGACTTCTACGTCCCGGAGGGCTTTCCACTTGGCGACAGACAGTCCTCAAGAGACGCTTCCGGGTTTCCCAGTTGCCCGTATCTCTCGCGAACAGGACCGTGGCTCTTTTTTTGGCCGTCTGCCTGAATAAATTGCAAGCGTTTCCAAGAGTTTAATCTTCACATTATTCACTGGATTGTCAAATACTTTTTTTAATGGCCGATAAAGATGACCTTAGTCGCTGCTTTTATCCGTGGTGCAAAAGGCCCGTCGTAAAACACGGCTCTCTGTTTTGAAGAAAGATGGCCTTTTGTGCGAGGCTCTGATTGGACTCCAGCGGCACACCTTCAAGGTTATTATTACCTGTGCGCTCTATTGACCCCTCCAGAAATGAATTTGTGACCTCTAAGCATGGTACTGAAATAGATTTCCTTATGGAAGATTGTAATTTAGTGATTGACATGGAAAGTTGGTTGAAAAATAAAAGAGCTGTGGTCGCATGGAGCTCCATCAACAAACTTGGCAAAGTACTTTGAGTTAAAGTAATTTCAGCCATTGGGACTGGGTGATTTATTTTCTATTTTTTTTTAATTGTCCTCCGAAACCGTTGTGTGCAGAAACAATGTAGAATGTGTCTAATGTACAGCGCCATTATGCACTTCAGCGTTATTTTCAAGTGATTACTTAGCAGTAGGTCACGTAATCGGAAATGGGATGAATAGGGGGTGAAACACTAGCGTAGGGGTTGATTAAAATGGCCATTGTAATTCTACCTCTGTTGCAATTAGTTTTTCATTGACTTACTGCAGATAGATTTCATATGGGAAATTTTAAGTGCGTTGATTAGCATATTTTACCCCAAGATTTTTTATTTCTTTCTTTTTTATAAATATTCAACTTTCTCAATCTGACATGATTAGTTATGCATGCCATAAATGTCCTGAAAGTGTATGGATTTTAATTGTGGATTCAAAATCTTGCTTCATTATGGTTGTTAAACGTGCACGACGCTTCTCTTATCAAAGCTATTTTACGTACACAAGTTTAGAATTTGGAACTTTATTGCAAAGCTAACATGTCTTTATAGGGCTGCCACATGAAATTACTAATCAAATTTATCCTATTAGTATTTTGATAATCTAATCTAATAATGTGTATATATACATATATATATATATATATATATAATGTGTATATATATGTGTGTACATGTATGTATGTATATGGGTATACATGTATATGTATACCCATATAAATACATATATATATGTATGTATATGTGTATGCATATATATGTATGTATATGTGTAGTCGTATGTATGTGTATACATATGTATGTATGTATGTGTATACATATGTATGTATGTGTATACATATGTATGTATGTGTATACATATGTATGTATGTGTATACATATGTATGTATGTGTATACATATGTATGTATGTGTATACATATGTATGTATGTGTATACATATGTATGTATGTGTATACATATGTATGTATGTGTATACATATATGTGTGTGTATACATATATGTGTGTGTATACATATATGTGTGTGTATACATATATATGTGTGTGTATACATATATATGTATGTGTATACATATGTGTGTATGTATACATGTGTATGTGTATACATATATATATATATGTGTGTATACATGTGTGTGTGTATACATATATATGTGTGTGTGTATACATATATATATGTGTGTATACATGTGTGTGTATACATATATATGTGTGTGTGTATACATATATATATGTGTGTATACATGTGTGTGTATACATATATGTGTGTGTATACATATACATGTATGTATGTGTGTGTATACATATACATGTATGTATGTGTGTGTATACATATACATGTATGTATGTGTGTGTATACATATACATGTATGTATGTATGTATGTGTGTGTATACATGTACATGTATGTATGTGTATGTATACATATACATATATATGTATGTATGTGTATAAATATGTGTGTGTATGTATATTCAAAATATTTGCTTGAAGCAATTTTTTGCAATATTTGACACGTTTGCGTTATGGGGGACATTTAAAAGCCAGGAACCCCACCTTGCTTGCAGGGCACTTTTTGTTTACGGGTTCTTGCGTTAGCCATGTAAAACTTGACCAGTTTAGACAAAGCCCTAAAATAAAACATGTATTTACCTCAGCTGTTTACCAAACGTGCCACACAAGACGGCATATTTTCCCAGAGAATCTCCCAGAGAGAAAAGGGGGTGTTTTGAGAGGTAGGGGGGAGTCATAAAATGAGTTGGGCGAGATCCAAATGCTTAAAATGAGAGCTGCACAGGGGGGATTACTTGGCCTCTAACAGGGTTTCGTCTCCAACGTTAAGGTTAAAACCTTTTCTATTACCGAGATCGGTGCTGGTGTAGCTCTCGGCGGCCCGAGTTCACAGCTCCCGCCGTGCCCCGTCGTGTTTGTAGGTTCAATGCCTCTCAGCGAGGTCATTCTGTCGCCCTGAGCAGCAGAGGGTGACCGAGGACCAGGAGGAATGGCTGCCGTCCAAGCAATCCAGTCCCCCCCGCCCCCTCCGGTTTCCTCTTTCAGACCGGAGCTAAAATCGATATGGGCGTCTGCGCGTTTAAGAAGCCACTCAGCGGCGGACAAGCGCCACAGTCCCGAAGGCCGATCGACTGGGCTTAGGGCTTTGATTGGCGTCCCGAAGATGCGATGCGCTGACCCACAGCTGTCCCATTAGCAGCGGGTTAATGCTGAGATTGCCAGCGAGCAAATAAAGGAACTCGGCGCCGGGCCGTTTTGATAGACTGCCAATCCTCTGGTTGACCTGCAGTCACACCTTTTAGATGTTTGGCCTTTTAGGAAGCTTGAATCAGGATAGTTGAGTCACGACGTTAACTTCTCTTCCCGGTCATTCTCGTGATGTTGTTGCTTTGTATTCGATTTTGCTGCTGACTGTTTATTACAGTGCGCAACAGCAAGGAACAGGAAATTGCATCACAGTGGGACACACTCACAAAAACATCACAAGTGAGGCAAGCGTTTCAGCTGCGGTACTTAAATTAGCACACTGCCAAATTCCACATAACAGTGGAGAAACATCAGACATGGGAGTAGGCTGAGAAAAAAGGCACCTAGTCCAGATTCCCGGATTAAGGAGTTTTGCTTGCGTAGATTGGAAACCAGAACAGTCATGCTCAGGATGGATCTGGGCTGACCAAATTTATTCTATCTAGTCATATTCTGTGAGGGCCTCAGGACTGATCTGCTATTCTTCAACTTGGTTCATGTTCCAGAACAACAATACTGGGAGTCTTCGGGTTACGACGCCTACGGCGGTTCGACTTTACGTGCCTCGTCTGCCATAGTGCTTGTCTGGTTTTGTGCACCGGGAGTATCTTGGACTTTTTCGCTCTCCTTTTTCAGCCCATTAGGAAGAAAAAAAATAGTAATCTGGGTTTTCTAGATTCAGCCAAAAGACAAACGTCAGTTAAGTCACCAAATGTTGTTTTGCGGTCATACAGACCTTACGTTGCCGACAGTCAAAGTCAATCGACGTGCAGTTCACTTGACTTAAGGGCGTATTCACGCCAGGAGAATCCATAGTTTGTTGTTTTTGGTCAGGACCCAAATAGTCTTTTTTTGTGTGGTTCCTTTTCTCATTGCAACTTTTGCAATTGGCACACAGTGATAACTCCCGGTCCTTATCAAATCCATAATTTGGCATGCTTAAAAGAAAAAAAAGGATTAGGAAAGGTCTTTAGACTGGCTTCTTTGCCAGCCAGGGCATCTTTTACATTTTTCACAGAAAGTCCTTGTCTTCAAGTTCGAAGGTGAAATGGTAAACACGGCTTTGCTACGCCCAAGGAACATTTCAATCAGAGCCCTTTTGTAATAACATTCATTGTACTATATATTCCTCGTATAATTCCCCTGCTTTTGCGTCTGTGTATATATATATATGGATGGGCAAGATGTATAATTTCTAATGAGAAAATATATCCCTTTGGATTGAAAGGCAGGGGCTGTTCCACACGCTATTTGTTAGGAGGAGAGATGATACCTCGGGCTGTTTTGGCGGTGACGGTTCTAGGGAGGACTCTGGCTAGGTCATTGCACATTTTGAAAATTAGCATTTCAATCATGCAGGTACATGCGCGGCCGAGCGGAAAATATACACGCTTGCCTAACGCCTCGGCACTAAAAGATAAACAAAATAATACAGGCGCCAGGAATTGGCATTTCCAAGCTACTTTGCTGTTTGTTTCTTTTGGCTAATGGCTATTAGGAGATGACTACCAGTGCTGGATTAGGGTGTTTATGTGGTTGACATTTGTGTAAACGCATGTTGGGTGTTCTCATAAGTCTGGGCAAACAACTTTCATCAACTGCTGCCTTTCGAACATTTATATTAAAAATGCGCGGTGCTTGTAATTGGTGTCCGTGCAACACAATCTTCACGTTGACCCATGCGACCTCCTGCTTAGACTTAAAACACGTGTCAAAGTGGCGGCCCGGGGGCCAAATCTGGCCCGCTGCATCATTTTGTGTGACCCGGGAAAGTAAATCATGAGTGCCGACTTTCTGTTTTAGGATCTAATTAAAATGAAGAGTATACATGTATACTAAATTTCCTGATTTTCCCCCTTTTAAATCAATAATTGTCATTTTTTAATCCATTTTTTCCGTGTTTTTAGTTCAAAAATCATTTTGTAAAATCTAAAAATATATTTAAAAAAAAAAGCTAAAATAAACATTGTTTTAGATCTATAAAAAACTGAATATTCAGGGCTTTTAATCCAGTTCTTTTAATCCATTTATAAATAAAAAATCTAAATATTATATCTAAAATGGTCCGTCCCACGTGAAATCAAGTTGACGTTAAAGCTGCCCGCGAACCAACCCGAGTCTGACACCCCTGACTTAAAAGAATCGGTGTTTGTCCTCCTGCCTTCCTAACCACATGCAGATGTGTGTCTAAATATACACACATACGCCTTCTCTTGTCTTTCGGGTGCAATTTTCCGCTTTCTCCGGTAGGACCTATTTTCCGAGACCAAGCCCGAGATGCCTATAGACTCGCTTTTACGTAGAGAGCCATCCAAACTCAACCCCACCCCCCCTCAGGCCCGGCGCTCAAACCCTGCGTGGCGACGCTGCTGAAGACTGGGTGACAAATGGCAATTATATTTGTGTGTTCTTCATGAATCCATCAAACACTGGCCTTTTAAAAATGCTCCCCAGATATCGCAGCCTGTCAGCTACTGGTAGCGACGACCAAATTGGGATGCTGCTTAGACAGTCAAGAAGCACTCACCCCGCAGTTTCCCCTGTGATGTGTGTGACAGCGTGTGCAGGGGAATACCATGTTTTATTCAACTACAAATGTACACTCTCAACAGTTGTTGATGTGCTGGAAATAGGGCGGTTACAAGTCCAATTTGGTGCGCTGCGTACGCGCGTTTGTCCGGGCACCAGGGAAGGATACATGGGGTTTTAATGCGGCCTGTCAGGTTTGCTACATCTGGTTATCTCTGCAGGGTTGTAACAATAAGACCGTTTTTATTTTTCGGTTTTGGGCAATTGCTGATCAAAATTGGTATCTCTGCCTCTGTTTATGTTTATTTTGGGAGGGGCTTTGTAGAGCCAAATACAGTGGTACCTCGACATACGATCTTAATCCGTTCCGGGACTGAGATCGTATGTCGAGCTTCTCGTAACTCGAGCGAACGTTTCCCATTGAAATGAACTAAAAACAAATTAATTTGTTCCAACCCTCTGAAAAAAACACCTAAAACAGGGTATTGGATTGGAAAGAATGTTTTATTAGTTCTAATTTGCCATATATTGACAAAGTAACAAATAACGAGTGGTTTAATAGTAATAAAATGTGTTTAATAGAACTATAAAATTAGATGCGGAGGATACACAGACGGACATACAGATAGAAGCAGGCGGGGGGGGGGGTATGGGGCATATCGGGGGGACTTTATCCACGACAATGCACTCGTAACCGAACAAACAAATTTAAATTAACTTGGATTAATATATACAGACACACTCAAACATACGTTTAATGTAACTTGACACAAACTGAATTCTAATTTTGTTTTAATCTTTTTTACCTTCGTTCTGCGGGTTAGCTGTTTGCCACGCCTCCACCCTCACGTTCGCTATCGATGGGCTGTTTGCTGTTGTATTCCCTTCAAAATATGTTGTGCGTTTCCTGGTCGATGCGTTGGAGGAAACTTGTCTGAATAAATCGTTCAGTGCTCGTAGATATCTGTTATACACGAAAGAGATGCGGCAAAAAAAGACAGTGCGCTACAATGATAAACAGCCTCTCATGTCATGGCCACCTGGCTTTCTCGCATCTCGAAAAATTTTCTCTTATCTAGGGCGAATTATTTGATCAAAATTTTCATCGTATCTCGAGCATCTCATAGGTCGAGCTGCTCGTAGGTCGAGGTACCACTGTAGTCTTGACGGTAAAAAAATGTATAGCATGAACAGTGCTTTGTATGCGTTAAAACATGCTAGTAAAAAAAACTGACCACATGTTTTGTTAGAATACCATAATTGCAGATCCTCATGAAAAAAATGAGATATTCTGACCAATAAATGGAATAATCCTACTTCTTCAATTTTAAATATCTTTGGAAAACTTGAAGAATGCGCAATACACGCAGTGACAAATCCCTTCCCATTGATTTTATACCGACATTTTCTCTAAACTCAAGACCTGCTCACATGTATCCATTTTTTTTCTCTCATTATTTTTTCATTTGTTGAGTAGCGCCCGTACACGTCTGTCTTTGCCATCTCTGACAGTATTGTCATTAGCATGATCTATGGTTATGCATATTATATTATGCATCGTGTCCATCCGTCTTCACGGAGATGGAAATAGAAAAGTTGCGAGGAGTATTTAGAGAACCTGTCACTACCAGTCAAATTTTTTGTTTTATGGTTTGCACTTCTTCCGGAAGTATTCTTCCTCGTGGAGTTGAACCGCCATCCTGCCGAATCGTTGCGGACAAACCTGCACAATATTGTGAAGGAGCCTCCTTGCCTCCCTTTCGTTAAAACGCCTTTACGGACGGACTTTGTCTGACGATTATAATCCAACACGTAAATCACTGCGCACAAAGCTTTTCGCCAGTTGTCTCGTTACCCATAAAGTCCGGTTTTGTTTATTGAAGCAGCTCGTGGGGTGTGTTTAACCGCTCAGTTTTACATCCAGGTTCACATCTGGCTTCTCTCCCAATGATGTGACTGTAATTGCGAGCTGGTAGGGAAGGAAGTAAAAGCTCCGAACGATATTAAACCCTACAGATTTTTTTTTAAAACTGCAAAAACACTTGAGGGATGCTCTGTAAAACCGCTCAATTAGGGCAGTTAAGAAAGACTGAAGGTAAAGGAAGTGTCGAATGGCACGGGGCGGGGGTGAATAATTTACCCCATCTGACATTAACGGTGCACCGGCAGGCTCAGATGTTTACGGGTAGAATTCCCAGTAGGGCTGAATGCGCAGCTACTTCGCTCAGTCTCATTCTTTTTTATCAGGTTTTCGTCTTCTCAGACTTGCTGAGGCCACCTGAGCGTTCGAGTAAAGGAGATCATTACAGTGGCAGACAGCAGCTATTTTGTATACGGCGCTCTTTCACAAGCGCTTTTTTATTCACCCCGTCTTAATCTTGCGTTCGCTCACGTAACTCACCTGGGTACCGCTCCCGTCTTGCCTACAGCGGCGGCTTTTGTGATGGTGTCACGTGAGGTCCCTACATCTTTCTGTCATCCCGCCGCGGAAATGTTTGCCATGGGATCAATATCGGAAGCGAAAGATTCGCCGAGAACCGACGGGGCGAGTGAAGTTTTGATAGCGAGCCTGACGGTAGAGTGCTGACAAAGTTCTCGTTTCAATAAAGTTGCGCCATCGACAAACTATTAGCACCGAGACAGTTAAAGAAAAGTTCTTTTGGAAAAATGGTGTCGCTGCTGAAAAAAAGTCATGTTTTTTTTTGTGTTTGCTTTAGATCAGCCTCAAATTGACAAAGAGAAAAATGGCATCGGCCCGGCCGTTCCCAACACGCCCATCACCGGCGAACCCGGTGGTGGCAACGGTGCGGTGGCATCGTGTAAATGTTCGTGTGGAAATGCTGTAGACACTGGTGCTGCCGGAGGCCCCGCCACGTCACCCTCTACGCCGGTGTCGCAGAGGATGCAGCCGAAGGTGAAGTCTAGCTTGTCGGTCAACAGCGATGAGAGTCGGCCAAGCAAAGGAAGCTCAGCCGAGATGGAAAAAGCGCCTTTACCAGAAGGTGAGTTTTCGTTCTTCGGGCATGAACTAATGCAGGACTAAAACGTACTAACTACTAACAGATCAAATTAACGCATCCTGCTTTTTACTAGTCATAGTCAGGATTTTCACAAAAAAAGATGCAAAGACTTTTTGTAGGGGGAGAATGAAAACAATCTAAATGTTAAATTGACAGCTATTTTGAAATCGTCATTTTCAGCCATTCATTATCAATACTTGAACGAGTTTGATAAAAAGCCAGTTTTCTACAAATGAATAAAAATGCAGCCTGCTGGGCTTGTCAATTAGTGGAAAACCTAATACATGAATGTATAACAAGTCGATTGCCTTCATTGCTGAAGTGCCCTGAGACCCACATACACTATGTATGCTGGTATTTTAACCTGAATTGCTGTTGGATTTCACTGTTCAAGTCAATATTTACATCAAAAAGTCAAATGACAAATAATTATCCAAAAACCTAGATCAAGGGTGTCAGACTCGGGTTGGTTCGCGGGCCGCTTTAACGTCAACTCGATTTCATGTGGGCCGGACCATTTTAGATATAATATTTAGATTTTTTTAAATAAATGGATTAAATGAACTGGATTAAATGCCCTGAATGTTCAGTTTTTTATAGATCCAAAACAATGTTTATTTTAGCTTTTTATATATTTTTAGATTTTACAAAACGATTTTTGAACTAAAAACACAGAAAAAATTGATTAAAAAATTACAACTATTGATTTAAAAGGAGGGAAAATCAGGAAATTTAATATACATCTATACTCCATTTTAATTTGATCCTAAAACAGAAAGTCGGCACTCCTCATTTACTTTCCCGGGCCACACAAAATGATGCGGCGGGCCAGATTTGGCCCCCGGGCCGCCACTTTGACACCTGTGACCTAGATTGTTGAGAGGTGGATAGAGAGTTAATCTTATGTGCACGGAACGCGGTTATCGATAAGGAAACTAACTCGACAATTTGTACTACGCACTAGCTAAGCAGGGAGTATGATGCAATCGTTAGGACAAGTAGAACGTACCTGAGGACTCCTTATATTACAATCCCATCAGATAACAAAATTTGTTGAGCAGTATATTGGCTATACGATTTATTACGTCTAAAAACTCTGTGTGTTATTAGTAGTTGAAATTTGCCATGTGTAACTGTTCTTGTTTAGCCGAGTTGTCACGCACAAATCTTTTGTTGCGCACCACAGAGCGGGTTTGTCACTCTGCCGGGTGTAGTTGAGGTTTCATTCAGTAATGACTAGTCTTGTTCCTGTCAGCACAAATATGGAGTAGGTGTGACCGCCTAACAAGGGTCGAGAGCACGGGGGTAACCATTAAAAGTCATGACCAGTCTTGGCCAGTACTCGTAGTACCTGTCTTTTTACCCACCTTGCATCTGGGTAAGCAGGGATTTTATTCTCAGGAAAGTCCTTCACTCAAATGTGTGCTTGCTTCTATGAAACATTCACGCACATCCTCCGGACATTGATTGATTGACAAGAGTCCAATTGAGGTGTGGTTTGCATCGAGAAGAAAAGTTGGCGAAGGATTGAGCTTTATTGGATGCTTTGCCGCAGTTAAATTATGCATCTGGTGGAGTGCTGTACACTGTAAGGCATCCCGTAGCGATGCCGTGTCCTAATTGGCAGAGAGTGTGGTGGAAGTGGAAAGGAAATAAAACGGGAAAACAATAGCAGCTCAACAAGTCGCTCTCATTATGACTTTTGCGTTGAGTGCCTCACAGATGCCAGCGTTGGGGGGCACATACGCCAGCTCTCGAGTGTTTATTTCCCCGCGGAAAAAAAACGGAGAAGAAAAGCCGAGCTGTTGTGTTTGAGTGTTTACACAGATTAACATAATCTGTTTGCCTGTGAAATTACCCTCCTTAACAGGCCTCTAAACACAAGAAATAAAAGGCAGATCTCCGGGGATTCTGCGCGTTCTCCGCCTCCGGAACCAATCTGCGATAGCACCGCTATGTCGCCTTCTGCTAGCAAAAGAAGCTTTAGACCACGTGTCAAAGTGGCGGCCCGGGGGCCAAAGATGGCCCGCCGCATCATTTTGTGTGGCCCGAGAAAGTAAATGATGAGTGCCGACTTTCTGTTTTAGGATCAAATTAAAATGAAGAGTATAGACGTATATTAAATTTCCAGATTTTCCGCCTTTTTAAATCAATAATTATAATGTTTTAATCCATTTTTTTCTGTGTTTTTAGTTCAAAAATTATTTTGTAAAATCTATAAATATATATATAAAAAAAGCTAAAACAAACATTGTTTTAGATCTATGAAAAACTGAATAGGCTTTTAATCCAGTTGTTTTAATCCATTTATTAAAAAAAATCTCAATAATATATCTAAAATGGTCCGGCCCACATGAGATCTGGTCACCATGAATGTGGTCCGGCAGCCAAACTGGGTTTGACACCCCTGCTTTAGACAAAATGTAAAAAAAAAAATATACGGGATATGGGGACGGTGGACAAAAATCAGCCTGTCTTAAGACGGCATTAGTGTCCACTTGTTTTTTTGTGTAGTCTATGCCTTTCTCTTTTCCGCCGGATCTCCCACTAATCGCCCCTCTTCAATTATACATCCAAGCGAATAGCCGAGAAGGCCGACCGCCGCTTAATGATTGTGTACTGTTTTTTTTATTTATTGCTTTTACCCTCGGTTCTTTAGATTCCGAACACTCGTGGCTTTGCCCTCTGGGTCCTTCAAAGTTTGTTAGGCTGAGCTTTGAGGTTTTTTGTTGTTGTTGTTGTGTTTTTTTCCCCTCTTCATAAAATAGTCGTGGCCCAGGTGGTAGTTTAGCCTTCTCACGGGCACCTTGTGGCGAAGCTATACGTTTAATAGTAAAGGACTCCCTGCGCGTCTTCTGTCTTCAGATCAGCATAATCAGATGCATTAAAAGTTCAGTACACACTTCACGCATCTTGCTTATATCACAGCAACGCTGTGCTCCCGGTCAGCTCGGCACCCCCTCCGAGCATGAAAAAAAAAATAAAAGGGAGAAAAACTGACTTTGATTAATCAAACATGAGCATCCAGCAGTCTTGTGCTTGCCTTCCCGCTTCGTCCTCCGTATTCTCCTGCTTTCTCCTTCGCCTCTAACCCAATCAGCAACAGTCCTCTCCAACAGCTTGAGACGGGCTGATGAAAGTTATGCAAATGAGGCCTGTTTTGTCAAATATTTTACTTTTTTTTTTTTTTTTTTTAGCCCTCCAAAGCAGTTTCCATACTACATTGTAGAAGACTTGGTGATCCTAGTGTAGTTTTTGCTACTGCAGTTGTTTGATCATGCTGCCATCAATTATTTCTGATAGAAGACTAATCCAGTTTATTTTTAGTGATTCTTTGACTCTGTTTATAATGAAAGCAAGGCATGTCGAAAAATTGGGCAATTGTTTAACTGTATCATGGTAATGTTGATGCAAATATTTGATTTAATTCAATAGAAATACATGAATAATAAAAGTACATCATTCAAACTAAAAAAGCACGATAAATTAACAATCATTTTACTTTGTTAATGAAAGAATAACAAAACTTTGTCAAAAGTACATACAATTTTAAAAGCTCAGAAGTAAAAAAGCTTTTAAAATGGTGATTAATTGTCATCACCCAGTGTTTACATCCATATTCATTCATTCATCTTCCATACCGCTTATTCTCACAAGGTTGGCGGGGGGGGGATCTGGAACCTATCCCAGCCAACCTGGCCAATGAACACAGTACTTAGTACCAACGACTAACCATTGGCTGCTGGTTTGTCTGCCCTAAACAGATTTTCGAAGCTCTTTTGGCGCACTTTAAAAAGTCACCCAAGTTCCATTTTGTGCTTCATAATACAAGCCTCGCCAATTTAATGCAGCGTGACTAATTCTGCCTAATCTATAAACACATTCAGGGTGGCTAATGAGTCATTTGTGATGGTAAATTCTGCCAAACTGGCAGGCGCCCTCATCAAAAGGGTCTGGAAAGGTTAAATGTTAATCAGAGGTTTACGGCATGGCTAACGCTAATCGGCTTGCTTGCCAGGAAAAGGATTCTAATAATCGGAGCCATCGAGCTAGCCGCCCGCATGATAACGCTTCAATTATCTGGCAGTCGCTTAATCAGAACCGATGGTGAGAAATCTGTGGCCGTGTATTAACCCAATTGAATTCCACCCCAAAAATGTGGATGTCATTTGGCAACATTTTGGCACCCAGACTGCTGCGTCCAGTGCATTTTGGCGTGCCTCTTCTGCGAATTTTTGACCCTCTGCAACCTGGTGGTGGCGCCGGCGGCGTGCGGACCGTGCGCGTCGGCGTCGTGCTGCTGCTGCTGCTGCGGCGAGGACGTGGGCGACGACTGCAACTGCCCTTGCGACATGGACTGCGGCATCATGGACGCCTGCTGCGAGTCTTCGGACTGCTTGGAAATCTGCATGGAGTGCTGCGGCATCTGCTTTCCCTCGTAGAAAACTGAAACCCGGATGGATAACTGGATCTGGAATGGGGGAAACCCGTTTATTTTGTTTGTTTTTTGTTGTTGTTGTACTGCACTATACCTTCTGAGTGTTGCGGTGCGATTGTGTACCGTATTTTCACGACTATAAGGCGCACTTAAAAGTCTTACATTTTCTCCAAAATAGACAGGGCGCCTTATAACCCAGTGTGATTTATATATGGAAAAAAAGTGTCATTCGAAAGACAGTGAGAGGTAAGTGATCCGCTCGGGGGGTGATGCAATGTATCCATAAAGGCAGAATGCCAAATTACGAGTCCGAAATTAGCACTTATTTGGGTCTTTTGCCGAGAAAACGCACCTTATGGAGAAGTATTACCAATTTCGTCTTACGCAGTTTCTGGGTATGATGACAATTAGGCTTTTGTTGTTGTTTGTGGAGTCAATGATGATGACAAAGCATATGTCCGATTATTATTATCATTAAGGGTGCGCCTTATAATGCAGTGCGCCTTATAGTCGTGAAAATACGGTACTTAAAATGTTTGCTCCAACAAAAGTAGAAGTCACTTCAGCTAAACTTGTAACACTGACTTTTGATATATTTTATACTGTCACTTTTCGTTAAAGCAATGTTTTCCAACCTTTTTGAGCTGCGGCACCCTTTTTTTGCATTGAAAAAATCTCAAGTTCCAGCTAAAAATCTTCTCATTTCAATCAAGAATATCAAGTCGTTCTCATCAAAGTTTTATCAACAGGAATCAAATAAACAAAATGAAGTCACATTTTTCCTTGGGTTGATTTATTCATCATTTGTGCTTCATTTTTCTATGTTACTTGCAGTATTTGTCCTCGAATCTCTGCTCTCATGTAAAACTGTTTTTTTTGTTACCACAAAAGTACAAACTTCTGGAGTGAACTGTGTTGTGGACTTTGGAAAGGTTTGATTCAATCAGCCCACTGGAAATTATCATTAAAAAAACAGAAGCTTCATAATCACCCAAGAGTTTTTCTTACATTTGCTTTCCCAATCAGTCAAAAGTCAAATTAAAAAAAAAAAACTTCTGCTGTGGGCGTGCAATGACCTTTTAGCAAAGTCACCCACCTTTTCACTCCCCGCAATCAATCCTGTCTCTAATGCGTCAATTACAACGGGCCCCTTTGTTTCTGTTTGCTGTCAGTAGGTGACTAAATCATCACCTGTCTGATGACAAAGTCATTTCTCTTTCCACAATATTGAATAAATGGCCATTCATCTATCCTTTCCCATTAAAAAAATAAAATAAACCTGCTGCTTTTGGCCATGAAAACAAATAGCTGCAGCGTTTTACGTTCAATTACTAATTGGGCCTCATTTTCGTGTTTCCTGAAAAAAGAGGTACAGTTCTATGAACGCATAATGGTCTTTTTTCCAGCTTTTTAGCATGGACCGGATTTGTGAGGACGATTGTGTGCATCATTTTAAACATAAATTATAATACAAAATATAGCACTGAGCAACTTACAAACAAACTCAACTTATGAACAATCGCTCGGAACCTAACTCGTTCGTAAGTAGGGGAGCGCCTGTACTATTAAACCACTAGTTATGTGTTACTTTGTTAATGGATGGCGAATTAGAACAAATAAAACATTTTTTTCCAATCCAATATCCTGTTTTTGGTGTTTTTTCAGAGGGTTGGAACGAATGAATTTGTTTTTAGTTCATTTCAATGGGAATCGTTCGTTTGAGTTATGAGAAAATCGACATACGATCTCAGTCTCGGAACGCATTAAGCTCGTATCTCGAGGTACCACTGTACAACCAAAATACATTTCTCTATCTCACACACAAAAACTATCTCTCTTGCTTGTTTTTTTCCACCCCCAAAAAATCACCAAGTGACTCCAAAATGCCCCTGAATCTTTCTTCCACTTAATTTCATACGGTTTCTGTAAGCCAACCCGCTTTTTCCAGTTGACAATCTACATGTATATATAGAAAATCTTCAATATAAAATGTCTTTTTAAATGACACTCATCAAGCATCATCCCCATTTGCTGTCTCTCGCAGTTTACTGCGCAAATAGCGTCATTACCTGACACACCTAATTGATTTTGACGTGAGGCTTGTTTATTGGCTTATACCTATATTTCCGCCGTGCAGAATCTGACGACAAATGGGTGTAGAATATCATCAGTAGTGACAGACACCGAGTGATTTGTTTATTTTCACTCTCGCTGATATTCACCCGGTGCTTTTTTTTCTTACAGACAATGCGGCGTGTGCATTCTATCTCGTGTCGGTGATGAAATGTAAATGATTTTCCAAGCGAGAGCCTTGTATTCTTTGTTCCTCTCTTCTTAGAGTAACAATGTTTGATGGTGCTCACACCTTAAATATTTAAAGACCCCCTTTTGCTAAAGCTTTGCTACGGTACAAGGGCCTCCGACTGCTTCTAATCTCCTTGATACCTGGAGGCGTCGCCACGGTGATGTAAAAAAAAAAAAAAATAGGACGAGGGGCACGGTGGGGTTCAGAGATGAGACGCACAAACATCTGCCGTAGACAAGACGAAGAAAAAAGAAAAAAATAGGATCCCCCCACCTTTTTCGCCGAACTTTGCCCGAAACAACTTCCTCCTGTTTAGTATTTTTCAAGGGTGAAACGGAAGCCTTCGCTTTCCAAAATAAGTCATCGTCTCTTTCAACTTTTCCGCCGTCTGAAAGGCAGTGTACCGCGAGAGAGGCAAATTGAGGAGGACGCGGCGGCGTGCGGGGGTGCCTGTTTATTTGCTTGTACGTGCTCCTTGAGCTATAAATTAGATGTCAGCATTGTTTCATGTCACGGGCTGATTTGGACGTGTCGCCGTCTCCCGAGCAGCACTTTTGATTGTTTGTTCTTAACATCACTTAAATGAAGCGGGCCTCCCAATGGCCTCCAGTCATTTGCATCTCACGGGTGATTGGCAGGTTGTTTAGCAGGGCGTGCGTGCTTCATCGTTGTTTACTGTCGCGTGCAGAGTGGGGAGGTTAATTAGGCTAGGAGGTGCAGGGGAGTTGCATTATCAACTTGACATGGAGAAGTTGATAGAATTTTCAAAATGGGAAATACAAGGAGGAAACATCCCGTGTGCAAATGCAGTTAAATCAGATTTTTTAAAAAGATGGCTGACTAATCTGCCATTCATTTTGCCATCTTTACTCATTGTTTCTTGTTTAAATTGCAGAAATGACGGAATGTTTGCACATTAAATGCACTTACATTTGTTACTAAAGTGTCCACCTCCTCCAATACATGTACAGTGGTACCTCGAGATACGAGCTTAATTCGTTCCGGGACTGAGCTTGTATGTCGATTTTCTCGTAACTCAATCGAACATTTCCCATAGAAATTAATCAAAAACAAATTAATTCGTTCCAACCCTCTGAAAAAACACCCAAAACAGGATATTGGATTGGAAAAAATGTTTTATTTGTTCTAATTCGCCATCTATTAACAGAGTATCAAATAGTTAGTGGTTTAATAGTATGCTAAAATGTGTTTAATAGTACTAAAATTAGACGGATTTCAAAGGGGGGAGAGAGAGAGACGGACCGAAGGGGGGGGGGGGCTTTTTGCACGGCAATGCGGTCGTAAGATAACAAACAAATTTAATTGAACTTGGATTACGATGCAGACGCACTCAAAAGTTTAATCGAACCTAACACTAAACTTAATTCTAATTTTGTTTTAAATGTTGACCTTTCTTCTCTCTTTTTGCCCCGCCTCCACACTGACTTTCAGCCAATATCGAGGGTTGTTTGAGTTTGTATTCCCTTCAAAATATTCCCAAAATGATGCACACAAATGTCCTCACAATAAGATAAAGCACGATCACTTGCCAACGAGAAGTAGTATATACGCCATTCGCACTGACTAACGGGAAAAAAAAACTCGTATCTCAAATTGCTCGTATGTTGGGCCACTCGTATGTCGAGGTATCTCTCTACTTATTTGTGAAACATATTCTGAAAGAGTATATTGACTTTTTAACAGAGGCGGCAACGCACTACGTAGCCACTACTTCAGCTGTATTAGCCATAATTAATATTACAACTTGATTCTGTACTCTCTTCATTTAATATTATGAAGAATTTAATCCCCAATTCTCTGACATCCAACCCTACCATCCATAATTCAATCAAAAAGAATATTCGTTACTATATCTACCATGTTTAAAGTGGACCAAATATAAAAGCACACCCTTTAATGGGAGTCCTCTCTTGCGTTACTTTGTTTACCGGCTAGCATGTTTGTGCAGCCCCCTCGTTTCCCAAACCTTCGATTTAGCGTCCTTTCATGCAGAAAGGCGACACAAGAACAAGGTCTTAATAACACCAGCCTTTGTGGCAAAAAATCTAGGACTCAACCTTCCGCTTGAAACGGCCTCTTCACATTGAGTTAACATGAGTGACAGGCTCCGCCTCACACACGAGCACAAACAAGAAGCGGACAAATACAAGCAAGCATGCATGTAGGCACTCTCTATTTTTTTGTACTTATAAAAATACTTCAGCAGCCTCCATTGTGAGCCTTTTTGAAAAGCCGAGAATCCATTGCTTGTCAGGTCTATTTATCATTTCCCCCCCTAATAATACATCATTATCATTAGCACATCTGTTGCAAGGTTTTTTGTCGGGGTGTACCAAACATACGAGCAATTCGAGAAACGAGTAAAATTTCGGGCAAATATTTCTCTTCAGATACGAGACAAATTTTGATATACGAGGGGACGTGAGAGGCTGGTCATAAGAACATCATGGCCACTGTCTCTCTCCCCGCAACTCCCTCGTGTAATGTCTCTGGTCGCAACTCCCCCTTTGTAATGTCTCTGCGAGCAGTGGGCGTAGCGTTGCATTTTTTCAGTGTTTTTTTCCCCGTTAGTGCAAATAGCGTATATACTACTTTTCGTTGGCAAGTGGTCTTGCGTTATCCTATTGTGAGGTCATTTGTGTGCATCATTTTGGGAATAATTTGAAGGGAATACAAACTCAAACAACCCTCGATATTGACTGAAAGTCAGTGTGGAGGCGGGGCAAAAAAAGCCAACCCGGGAGAAGAAAGGTATCAAAATGTCAAACAAGTTAAGTGTTAGGTTCGATTAAACTTATTTTTGAGTGTCTGCATCATAATCCAAGTTCATTTAAAATTGTTTATGTTATGTTACGATAGCGTTGCCGTGCAAAAAGCCCCCCCCCTCTCTCTGTCCATCTCTCTCTCCCTCCTTTGAAATCCGTATAATTTTAGTACTATTAAACACATTTTTAGTAATATTAAACCACTAGTTATGTGTTACTTGGTTAATAGCACTGAGCAACTTACAAACAAATTCAACTTATGAACAATCGCTCGGAACCTAACTCGTTCGTAAGTAGGGGAGCGTCTGTACTATTAAACCACTAGTTATGTTACTTTGTTAATAGATGGAGAATTAGAACAAATAAAACATTTTTTCCAATCCAATATCCTGTTTTTGGTGTTTTTTCAGAGGGTTGGAACGAATTAATTTGTTTTTAGTTCATTTCAATGGGAAACGTTCGTTTGAGTTACAAGAAAATCCACATACGAGCTCAGTCCCGGAACGAATTAAGCTTGTATCTCGAGGTACCACTGTACCGTATTTTCTCGAATATTAGCCGCCTCCTCATATAAGTCGTACCCTTAAAATCGTTGAATTTGACAATTTCTCTCGTATAAGACGCCCCACGATTCCCGATTCACAATTTTCATCTCCATATTCATGGTTTTAAGAGGGAGTAAAAATAGGTTATTTTGAAGGAAAAATATTTCCGAGATAATGTATGAACCGAAAGGATCGTCTGCTGGATTGCACATTCCGAAAGCCTGCACGTAGACACATTTCAAAAAGGAGCACTACAACCAGGAAGTGTGTCCGTAGCGGTCCAGTTTGTCATTTTTTTTAAAATCCTCATTGAAAAGAAAGTGTACATCACGTCCACATTACAAACAGAACTTTTCGAATGTTGTATTCCGTCTCGTGCACGCAAGGCAAATATGAATAGTTCATTGCCACTTATGAATACTGAATGTTTGCCGCTCTTTCAACGGAAAATTCCTTGGGTGCCGTCTAAACAAGAAGAGTCTCGCGGAGAGTAGCTTTCAAAATTGGAGACGCCGGCGCTCGTATGTTGCGAGGTGATGAAGGACCGCCCTTAAAGACGTGTCCCGCGGTCACGTGCGAGATTTATTCCCCCCTCCAAACTCCGTTGTTGCAAATTCGAGCACTTTGAAATATTCTCTGCCCGCCCCTCCCGACACTTCCTGAAAGAATAATCAAGACGATTGCAGGTTAAAAATGTATATGCAAATGCGGGTGACATTAGAGCATGCACAGGTTGTTAATAAATTAACACTTGGCAGGAATAATTCAGTTTAGCGTGATAATTCTTAGGTGCGAGCTGTCAGCTGTCGCATTGTTCGGGACCCAACGTGACGGCAAGATGGCAACACGGGCAGTGAACTGTGATGTTTTAGCGTTCGCCGCTTTTCGATCCACGCCGCGATGACACAATAACACCCTTCTGTTCGCCCGCATTTGACTTTGTGTCATTTCGGGAGAACAAAAGGTTTAATTAAAGGGGCCCCCGCCGTGATTGCTGTAATATTAGGTTTGCAGACGTTTTTTTTTATTTTAAGGGGGCGGGGAGGATGTTCTTTGTTGGGGGGATTTGGCACAAAAGTAACTTGGACTAACTTGTAATTGGAGAGAAATTTGATGCAAAAGAAAGTTGTATGTGTACCGTATTTTAACGACTATATAGCGCATCGGATTTTAAGCAGCAGTGTCAGTAACGAGTGCTATTTCTGTATTTGACACACACAAAGGACGCACCGTTTTTAAAGACGCAGCCAGGCATGGCAAAACATACACCAGCTTAAACATACGGACACACGCTAAAACACGTTTTTAAAAAGGCAACGGAAGCAAAACTGAGTTCGGTTGTAGTTTATTTAGCTTTTTTACAATGTACTCACGTCATCATCACCCACGAATCTATCAAAGTCCTCATTTTCTGTGTCCAAATTGAACAATTGTCCAAATGAGTCATCGAAAACGTTGAGTTTTATACCTTCTTCCAGGCGGCCACAATCCATTCGCAAATAGTAGCGGGCTAGTAGCTAGCGGCAGGAGTTCTTTTGTAAATCCAGCCGGAATGATGGCGAGCACCAAATTAGTGTGCTTGCCGTCATACTGGGTGTATTGACAAAAGAACTCTATATTCCAGCAGTCACTGCGCAGTACTTTTTCTACGGGGAAAATAGTAGAGTCGGGGGCTGCTTGCCGTAGTTGTGAGAGCTGTAGAGGATGGTGTACCCTATCGACTGATTTATTTTATTTTATCGTGATAACAATTTTAGTATTGGCCCATATATAAAGCGCACTGGATTATAAGACGCCCTGTCTATTTTGGAGAAAATTTAAGACTTTTAAGTGGGCCTTATAGTCGTGAAAATACGGTATTTGATTTTTGTGCAAAATGTTCAGTTTTAGCAAATGAACTTGTCGTGGTAGAAAGTTGTAGTCAGAAAAGTTATTTGCGACTGATAGAAAGGATTTTTGCTATGAGGATAAGCAGATCGGAAGATGATTGACGATATGTTTCACCTGCTACAAGTCAAAAATCAAATGCACTGTTATAATGGCAAGTTAGTTTTGTTTCAAGACCGCAAATTCAGGCTGTTCCGAATGTCCCCGAACTCCGATGTGTCCACATAGTTCACCATCTTGTTCTGTGTTTCTGCTTAGCTAGTGCATTGAACTTGTCTGTGTTTGAGAACCTTCTTTGCCCATTTTTTTGTCCACATAATAGCTCGAAAGAAGAAAGCTGTGTCTTCTAGGTTCAGCCAAAACAAAAGCGATTTCCATGGAAACAAATCTTAACATCATCAAAAAAGAACAGAGAAAGGAGATGGAAGAAACAGAACTTTGGCGAAACTCCAATACTGTGTTTACTGAAATTCCAGAACATTTTCTACATGCACTAATTATTTTGCTACGACACTTTACGCTAGAATTTTATTTATTTTTATACAACAAAAAAATGCTTTTCCTCAAACAAGTACAACTCCGTTTTTGGACTCTTTGACAAGTACATGTGACTTTTGCAAATGCTTTACTTCATTATGAAGTCACATTTGAGACGAAGCATGATCTATCCGTGCCACACGAGCATCTTGGCGTGCCACGCGCCGAACGTTCCTTCCTAAGATTTGCATAGCGGGAACCCGGGGAGCTGACGGTCTGTTTATGTAGTTCAAGGTGCAGAGGGATGTGAGAGGTGTCAAGTGACTCGCTGTAAAGTTTTTAATAAGTGCCATTTGTTCAATCCGCTGTTTAAACACTCCTGTCGCCTCTTTGTATCCGTTAAGACTGCTTGGCCGCCGCTATCTTTTAATTAAGTCCCGGGCTAATGTGCCACTTAATTGACTAATCTGAAAGATTTTGTTTTCTCTGATTTATTCGGAAAAAGCATCGCCGGCTGAGCTTTTTAATATCGCTCTGATAGGAAAGGAAACGCGGCGGATGCTTCAAAGTACAGCTAACTCCCTCTAATTCCCACTCAGCGTGACAGAAGAGGCTAATGGTTAACGAGGCCTCGGTGTCACTCTTGTTGAAATGTTTTTCTAGGTATGCTTGCAAATCTAATGAGCAGTTTCACTTTGTGTGGAGTAAACGTGGCTGCGTGATTTCCTATGGTTGTTACAGAAAGTCCTCCAGCTGTTGGATCAAGAGGGGGTCGGATGCTGATGTGCTTCGAAGCCCCCCCCGGTTTAGAAGCACATCAGCTGCTCACCAGTTAGTCAGTAGATCATATCTTGTTTTAATTGTTTCCTTTTGTAGACGCTAATAGGAAGAAAGGGATTGTTGAATTATTCAAATGCAGATTTGCTCTCGAAGTTTCAAAAGCGTCTGCTAAGTGAGATCTGTCTGCAGTATTCAGATTCCAGAACCAAATGTTTGTTGACATGCTAGCACAGTAGTAGTAGTATAAGAACTGCCATTCATAATCCAAACCAAGACTACAAAATCCTGACGCATCATCAAGTTGTCACGAAGCATGTTTTTGGACCCCTGCGACCTTAGACCTCGTGACGCCAAAATGTGACGACCTCCTCCGTTTCATATGACAAACATACCCCGCAATCGTAATAATTATTTCATTGTGAAAATGCAACAAGTACGGTCAAGCACAATTACAGATAGTTGGGGTGGAATTTGAAAGAACAGGCTTTGGGTAGTACCCGGACGTTTCGTCGTAAGACATTTGGTCGACGGACGTTTGGTCGACGGACAGTTCGTCGAACGGACAGTTCGTCGAACGGACAGTTCGTCGAACGGACAGTTCGTCGAACGGACAGTTCGTCGAACGGACGTTTCATCGTCGCTGGGTTCGCTCGCTCTCAAAATTATAATCATGATTTGGACTACTATATACTATAATTTGGACAACATCGGCGGGCGGGATTAAAAAGCCTAACGGGCTGTATATGGCCCGCGGGGCCGTAGTTTGAAAAACATGTACACACTCCAATACGAGCGACTCCGGGGGCGGGGCGAGCGAGCGAATCCGGCGACAAGTAACATGTACACACGCCAATAATACGCAACGTATTGATAATTTTGATATTAGATATTTAGATATTAATGCTCTTACATTGTCAATGCAATTACAAACTCACTCTCTCTCTCATGATTATAATTTTGAGAGTGAGAGATTACCTGGTTGATCGCTTTCAACAGTAAACTCTGTCTCTCTCTCTCTCTCTCTCTCTCTCTCATGATTATAATTTTTGAGAGCGAGCGAACCCGGCGACGACGAAACGTACGTTCGACGAACTGTCCGTCGACCAAATGTCTTTCGACCAAACGTCCGGTCACGGCTTCGGGTTAGTTAACCTTAACCCAAGAACTGTTAAGCACAATTATCCAGTCAGACAAAGGTTTCACCAACTGGCAAGGTCAATAAAAGTTGCAATCACTTCCACAACCGATGACGCTGATGACAAACACAGGGGCTAGCAACGAGCAACGTTGGACCGCCGTCATGTGAACTCTGCGTGCTCTATGATGAAATGGAAAAGCAGCGTCAGGGCCTGGGTGATAGGACGGCTCAGTGAGTGGCTCATAAACAATGAGTCATGGCCTAAAGGGAGGAAGGAAAACGAGGAAGCTTGCCAAAAAAAGGAGCCTTCTGTTGACAACCAGGCTTTTGTCTGGGTTGATTGGACATTGCCGTTGATGGACACTCGCAAACAATATCAATATCAAACACAGCCCCAGTGCTGCAATCCAAACACTTGTTTATGCAGGAATCATGCCGTTTATCACTCATCAAGCGTAGTTTAGAAGAGAAATGCTTCAGATTTCCCCCAAGATTGCCTTAACAGCCATAATGCATTTCTTCATTTACTCGCTGGGAAATCAATTTTTTTTCAGAGTTCATTAGGCACCAATGCAGCTAAAAAAAACGTGCAAATGTTGCCAGTGCATCTGTAAATAGCAAGCAAGGTGACAGTCAATTGTCTATTGGAAATCTTTGTTAGAGGTCCCCTTTGTTTTTCAACCTGGTGCCTTGTTCATGAGAGTCTTGAATTTAGGTGAATTCTGTAATTGGCAGGTTGAAAGCAGACTAGTGACTGACACGATCACGACTTTTTACCATTTTAGTACCGCTGAAACCAATTTCATTCATTGTTTTTATCTGGCGGTAAAGCCACTCATACACGAGTCAACTGGATCGGTTTTCATGAAATGACAGTTTTGAAAAGAATGTTTTACCTTTTCCTTGGCACAATGTCTCTTTTGTGAACGGAGTTTTTCTCCCCCATCTGGCTGGTTGAACTTTGCGTGTCCCGCTGTCTCTAAACGCCCATTTGTTCACCACAAGCAAAACATTGCTTCACCTGCTTCCCTTTGGATTGCGGCAAAGAAGCAATTCGCTCAAAGCCCAAAGGCCATGTCGACCATATGGCGCTGCGTAGTCCTGATAGCTTGTATAACATAGTGGTACATTCATGGCAATGACTTGAACAGGAACTAATTAGTACAGTCTCTGGTAAGTCAGCTTCATTTAAATTAGAATTAATTGACTTGTGTAAATTAGGAGTGTTTGAAAGAAACGCGTAATAATCAGTGAGTAGACTATGAATATAACATAGCAGGAGGACTGTATATTAAATAGTATGGGTATTTTTTCTTTTTTTTTTTTACCTGGCTGCGACTTTCAAACTAGTCCTTTATTCATTGCAATTATTTTCAACACCGCTTATCCTGGTCCGGGGCACGGGGGGTCCTGGACTGTCCTTTTTTGCATTGTCAATGAGGAAAGCAAAACATAGTAATGAAAACTGATCAAACAATGATTGTCTAAATCAGGGGTGTCAGACTCGGGGTGGTTCGCGGGTCGCGTTAACGTCAACTCGATTTCATGTGGGCCGGACCATTTTAGATATAATATTTAGATTTTTTTTATATAAATGGATTAAAAGAACTGGATTAAAATCCCTGAATATTCAGTTTTTTATAGATCAAAAACAATGTTTTTTTTAGATTTTTTTAAAATAGATTTTTAGATTTTACAAAATGATTTTTGAACTAAAAACACAGAAAAAATGGATTAAAAAAATTACAATTATTGATTTAAAAGGGGGAAAATCAGGAAATGTAATATACATCTATACTCTTCATTTTAATTAGATACTAAAACAGAAAATCGGCACTCATGATTTACTTTCCCGGGCCACACAAAATGATGCGGCGGGCCAGAGTTGGCCCCCGGGCCGCCACTTTGACACATTTGGTCTAAATTATATGGATGTCTCACCAGCTGACTTTGGGGGGGTTGCAGTCTACTCTGGTAAACAGCCAGTCGTAGAGTCCACTCAGAAACAGGCAACAATTTATGGATGGATTTATGGATGACACTGTGAATGCAAAATATCATCATGTTATTGCAAGCATAAAAACGTCTTTGTTTCTTCAAAATTATTCTGCAGCGCATGAAATGTTTATTGTTCGATGATTCGACGGATCAAACGAATGACTCAACATATCAATTGCATTATTCATCGATAACCGAACCCCTACATTCAAAGAAGATCATTAGTTGACTACAAAATACGTTTGCGGCGATCCTACCAACCACAAAATGTTCAGGTTTGAGGATTTCCATCAGAGTCAGCGTCCGACTTTGCGTTCCCGTTCTTCTTTCCCTCTCGCTAAACTCAAGCCATGCCGTGTTTGTTTCTCTGTTCGCATTCGGAAATCAACTCTTTGTTTGAATTACAGGAGCGTGCTTGCATTCCCGCTGGGAAGCATCAAGTATTAAATGCCATTCCCGCAAAGCCCCCTCCCCGCGTGCTTGTTTGAGTAATTTACGCTCAAACGAACGTCGGTCCTCGTCTCCAGGTGATGATCACATCCCTGTGTACAAGCCGCATCCTTTTTGATGGTTCCACCGGAGAGATTTGCCCAAATGCGTCTGCTTTTTCCCCAAAGTGCTTCGCAGAGTTTCTGCTCTGGGCTTGTTTACCACTCCATGTTTTTTTGTGATTTCCCTGAAGCAATTTGAGAGATGCCGTCGCACCCTTTTTTCTTTTTAATTCCCCAACAGAGAGCACAGCGTTTATATAGTTTTTCTTTTAGCGCTCGAAAACGGCTGCACAGGCTGTCAGTAAACAAAGTCGCATTCCCATTAACCTCTGATGCCTTCTGAGAAATACACAAACGGCGCCAACAAAATGGAAATATTTGTCCTTCCTTCCCTCGGACCCGACGCTGGAGCTGTCTCTTTTGCCTAATTGCTTCAACACTAGCTCGGCATGCTAATTGCACGAGAGCCTCCCCCCTGTCACCGCATCATTTACATGGCCTGCTTGATTTGAAATTTAATCTGCTTGAAGGGGTTTGTGTTTCATGCTCACTTTAAATCCTAATGCTCAGCGGGATTGAAAGCAGTTCATATTATTGAGATTGTAAAAAGCAATCCACGTGTTTGGCTTATTTTTTGACAGAAGGCAACTTTTGCTTTTTCCCTTGCAGAAAGACATTTTTGGTGAAAATCAAAGAAGAACATTGTTGAAACTGGAAAAAGTGGATGAGATGGGAACACGTGCAAATGCGCGTGACCTTTTTGATGTGGACCTGAAAGAGGAAAACAGAAGGTGTGGAATGGAGTTCACATGGTCCGACGCAATCAAAGGCCACTTGAAATTTCTTAGAGGTAAGCCCTACTCTGTTCTACACTAGAGAATGTGTTTCCTCCACCCAGATGGAGCTTCTTTCATAGAATCAGACTCTAGTATCTCGCTTTTTCTTCAATCACTATGACCTTTTGTATTTGTATTCACACCCGCCATGTTTTGGTTTGGACTTACCCCAAAAAGTTGGTGCGCCCCTCTTCGTTTGGTGGGAAACCAAAATGGCAAACTCTGGCCGGACAGAGACATTAGAAACAATTGAACCGCCTGAGTCAGCAAAACTATATTTTGACACAAAGATCATGTCACACAAGTTGATCATAGGCCTGCAAAACAACACTAAAACCGATTGAAACCATTTAGAAGCAAGCTTTGAAAGTATTGAACAGAAAGCCAAAAAATGCACCACCACTGTCAGATATTTAAAAAACACAAACACCTGATAAATACTGTTAAATATGCAGATGCCACCTTAGTCTACAAAATCTTCCAACTAAAAGCCCCTCCACTACTGCAAGATTTTGTACAAAAAATCCCAATGCATCAACAAGGGCTGGCTCTAGAGGTGACTGTGTACTTCCCTTCAAAAGGAGTCAATTTAGAGAACTTTCCCAAATACCTGGAACTCAATACCAATTAAAATACATGAACTCCCGTCTCTGAACCTCTTGGCCAATCATCTTAAAGCCTGGCTAACAGACGAACAAAATTACGATCACAACGCTGTTTAAAACTGTGCTACATTTGTGTATATGACTCTAGTATGTGTCATCGTTTATCTTCAACCTACACAAGGGACTAAAGATTGAAATTACCCCTCGGCTACAATCTTACATATTTACATACATATGTTCATTAACATGCATATAAATATGTTCATTAATATGTGCTGTCCCTTATTAAATCAATCAAACTGCTGTTTCGAACAGCAAACTAGTTCCGAAATCACAGACCTTTTTCCACGTACCATGTTTTGATAGCCACGGGGATAATCGGAAATGTTGTCTGGTCGGCACGACATCTCTGTAATTTCTTACTTCCCTATTTTCCTGTTACCCCGCTTAGAGCATTCCGTATAATTATTGAATGATGTTTGTAAATACGTGAGTTTTTTTGGTCAAATCTGTTCAAACTGCTTACATCCGCCGGCCTTCCCCGCTCCGTTACATTAACTTTGTATGTACAGTGGTACCTCGACATACGAGCATTTCGAGATACGAGTAAAATTTCGAGCAAATAACTATCTCTAGATACGAGACAAATTTCGAGATACGAGAAAGCCAGGTGGCCAAGACATGGGCGGCTGTTTATGATTTTAGCATTTCAAGATACGAGTAAAATTTCAAGCAAATAATTATCTCTAGATACGAGACAAAATTTTGAGATATGAGAAAGCCAGGTGGCCAAGACATGAGAGGCTGTTTATGATTTTAGCGCACTGTCTTTTTTGCCGCATCTCTTTCGTGTATAACCGATATCTACGAGCACTGGACGGAGCTTTGCATTTTTTTCAGTGTTTTTTTTTCCCCGTCGCTCAGCGCGAATGGCGGAACGATCGTTAATACGAGAAGGAGATATTACTTCTCGTTGGCAAGTGGCCGTGCGTTATCCTATTGTGAGGACATTTGTGTGCATCATTTTCAGAATATTTTGAAGGGAATACAACAGCAAACAGCCCATCAATTGTGAAAGTCAGGTTGGAGGCGGCGCAAATAGAGCCAACCTGGGAGAAGAAAGGTATCAAACTTTAATACAAAATTCAAATTAAGTTTAGTGTAAGGTTAGATTAAACTTATTGTTGGGTGTGTCTGCATTGTAATCCAAGTTCATTTAAATGTGTTTATGTTATGTTACGAGTGCGTTGCCGTGCAAAAAGCACCCCCCCCTTTGTCCGTCTCTCTCTCTCACCCCCCTTCGAAATCCGTATAATTTTAGTACTATTAAACACATTTTAGTAATATTAAACCACGAGTTATGTGTTACTTTGTTAATAGATGGCGAATTAGAAGAAATCAAACATTTTTTCCAATCCAATATCCTGTTTTTGGTGTTTTTTCAGAGGGTTGCAACGAATTAATTTGTTTTTATTTCATTTCAATGGGAAACGTTCGTTCGAGTTACGAGAATATCGACATACGAGCTCAGTCCCGGAACGAATTAAGCCCGTATCTTGAGGTACCACTGTATAAGAACACGGCCTGTCTGAACGCAGCACAAGAGTTCTAGGTCTCGTAGTTCTGATATATCAACGAATCCCTTCAAGGCGACTGCTAAAAATTCCATGCAAACATAGCTCAGCGAAGAAAAGGCAATAGCGAGCATTATGTTGGGATGCAGACACAGTGTGCGCTCAGGGAAAAGGATTATTTATGTGAAGAGGGAGCTCAAGATGAAGCGGGTATTGCTGTTTCCCTTTTGTGAGAAAAATAAGTTTTTTTTCACCACCATTCTCCCCTTATTTTCCAAGCAAAATGAGAGAATAGAGTCAATATTAAGTCAATTATAAATATTTATAATCTACACATTTTAAAAATCCTGTCAATCAACACAGGCGAGGGGGGAAGATAAGCTCCGTGCGAGCCGCTCAGTCCGCATGTGATTTGCATGCCTCCCAGTTTTGTTTTTGACTTTGCCGGCCCACTTGTTCTCGGCGTAGATTAAATATAGAAGTTTTGTTCTGGTGGAGGATAGATGTTTTTACCCCGCCGCCCCGCGCTTGCACACGGAAACAGACGAGGCGGTATTGACGCCCGATGCTGATGGCGATTCATTATTGAAAAGGAAATCGTGGCAATATGACTGGAGTTTGTTATGAGGGGCTTTGTTCTTGTCATCTATATTGCAGGGCATCTTTGTCAGTCTGCGCTGAGAGATCTTTTTCTTCTCTTTTGTGTTTGTGGATGCGCTTGTGCGCAAAGCCGTCGGAAAGAGTTCCCCGCTCTCTGTAGTGTTTGTCAGCGTTGCTGTCCTAATAACTCCGCCGCCTTGTTTTTCCCAGCGACGCGCTGTTCGCCGAAGCTTGGTTCGTTTGGCTGGATGACCTCAAAAATGAACTTTTTTGTAGAAGTTTTTCTCCACCGTAGTCTTGTCGTCTTTCTGAGATTCTTAACTCAGTGGCTGCCAGTGAGTCGATGGATGTCCGATTCGTTAAAACGGGGAGGGCTAATAATTGTAGTGTCACCACCCGTATTTGTGGAAAACTTGTTTGAATTCACGGCGGGTGGAAGGAAAGATACACGTACCGTATTTTATCGCCTATACGCTGTATTTGTCGCTCTAAAAAATGAGAACTGAATATGGAGGTTAAAACTGTGACTCAGGGGCCGTCTCATATGAGAGAAATTGTCAAATTCAACGATTTTAAGGCAATTTTAAGGGTATGAAGCGTATTTAATCGCATGTACGCCGTATTTGTCGCTCCAAAAAATGAGAACTGGATATGGAGGTTAAAACTGTGAATCAGGGGCCGTCTCCTACGAGAGAAATGGTCAAATTCAACGATTTTAAGGCAATTTTAAGGGTACGGCTTGTACGCAAAGGCGGCTATTATGCGAGAAAATACAGTCATTGTCACTGAGACTGAAGGGTTTAGTTCACACGTGTCAAAGTGGCGGCCCGGGGGCCAAATCTGGCTCACCGCATCATTTCTTGCGGCCCGAGAAAGTAAATCATGAGTGCCGACATTCTGTTTTAGGATCAAATTCAAATGACGAGTATAGATGTATATTATATTTCCTGATTTTCCCCTTTTTAAATGAAGAATTGCAATTTTTTTTATCAATTTATTTTTCTTTAGTGTTTTTAGTTCAAAAAGCATTTTTAAATTCTAAAAATAAATAAATATTACACAAAATACACTGTTTTATATCTACAAAAAAACTGAATACTTAGGGCTTTTGATCCAGTTCTTTTAATCCGATATAAAAAAAATCTAAATATTATATCTAAAAAGGCCCGAGTGAAATCGAGTTGACGTTAATGCGGCCCGCAAACCAACTCGAGTTTGACACCCTTGGTTTAGTTGTTGTTTTATTTATTTTTAAATGAAACAACTGAGGTAAAACACCCTGGCTCCCTCTCTAAAGCTAAGTTTTCTGAGTGTATACTTGAAAAATCATCCTATTTGTGCTAAAATTGCTTCCATTAAATGTGCAAATCATCCCTGAAAGTTGTGGCGAGTACCCATCGACAGACTGATTGTCATTTTAACAAAGCCTCCCCTTCCACTTCATCATTCATTCCCAAATTTCACAGGCGGTGTTGGCAAACTAGGCCAGGCGTGTTACTAAAGTGTCCACCTCCTCAAGTGTGCTTGTTGTGCGACATCCCTTGATTTTGATTTCATCCTTTGCTGATAGAAAATTAGGGGGAGGGCGCATCGTTTGGGTTTGTTGCCTCGGGATGGGGCTGCGTCATTGGCTGCTAATGCACTCTAAACACGATGATGATGATGATGAGAGGCTCGGAATCCCTAGTGATGTCAACCAGCTTCAAAACAAGATCTTGCTGGAGATTGGCATTCAAAAACATTCTTCGTTGTATTTTTGGGATTTTTTCGATTTTTGGGAGCGAGAGAGTGGATTTGCATTCATTTGACTTGTTTCCTTTTCTCTTGCCTGTCTGTTGCCCAATGAAGCTCTGAGGATAAAGTGCTTAGAGTACTGCAGGCACTTCACTTGACTTGTTTGCTTGTTCAAAGATACGCCACAGTACACCGCTGGTTGAAATGCAAGCGCGGTTGCTTGTCACGTGCCAGGAGCATTTTTGAAGCGGGGGATTTATAATCCCCCAATGTTATGTAAGTGGGAGATCTGTGGATGCTGGGTTGTTCAATGTGTCACGAAGATGAGACTGATGATGATGGGAAAGCTGATTTTTGATAGGAGTAGGGGGAAAAAGTTCAGAAAAGGCTAAATATTGGAAGCAAATCTTTGATTTCACATGCTAGTACCTTTTTTATCAGTGGTTTCCTTGTATTTACTATTGTTGCACTAATACTAAAATGGCATTTGGATCTTAAACTTGGTTCTTAATAGTTTTGTCCAAATGTATAGCGTGACCGGACGTTTGGTTGCCGGACGTTTGGTTGCCGGACGTTTGGTCGCCCGGGTGAATATAATTTTGAGAGCTGGTTTCAACAGTAGATATTTAGATATTAAACTCTCTCTCTCATGAATATAATTTTGAGAGCTGGTTTCAACAGTAAACTCTGTCATGTTGTCAAACGTCAGGCAACCAAACGTCCGGGCGACCAAACGTCCGGGCGACCAAACGTCCGGGCGACCAAACGTCCGGGCGACCAAACGTCCGGGCGACCAAACGTCCGGGCGACCAAACGTCCGGGCGACCAAACGTCCGGGCGACCAAACGTCCGGGCGACCAAACGTCCGGGCGACCAAACGTCCGGGCGACCAAACGTCCGGGCGACCAAACGTCCGGGCGACCAAACGTCCGAGTACCAGTTTTAAGAGTGACTAATTCATATATCAGTCCGTTTTCAAAATGCTGCTTGCTCACAGTTTTTGTCCAACCCACATAACGCTTGCCTATTTCACATCTTACTAAAAAATTGGGTCAATTCCAGCACAAAAATGAGAAAATGGACTTCAACCCATTCTCACAATGACCATGTAATTGCCTCCAAATCAACAATTTATGATGATAATTTGTCTTGATCTGAGCTTTTGCAGTGATTGTCACAATGTCACATGACTGAGGCCCAGTTATTCAATCGTTGATGTTGGTCGCTCATTTAAGGACGGTAAATTAGGGCCTCCTCTTCTATAACAAGACACTTCATCGATAGTAATAAGAAAATTGATCAATGTATTTGACAGTCGTATTCAAATAGCTGCCGTTGAGATCCTAATGAGCTACTTCCTTTTCAAGTCCCACTATCACAAGTTCTTAACTCATTTAATGATAGAATCGTGTCAAAGAGTATAGAAATCAATGATCAAGACTCACAGATATCCATAACTTATGAAATGGCACAATTCATATAACGGTTTGCCTCTGCATGGTTGAAACCAATGACGTCATGGAATGTAAGGATTCTGGCAGAGGGCATACAATTCAATGTAAAATAGTAGTCGAGACTCTTTGTCTTTATCGTGCGACCATTCCGAATATGAAATTCAAAGTGGGTTAGAGGAGCAAGTATTCCCTGAGAAAACGATTCCAGGAAGATTTTACCAGACAAGTTCAAAATGAGTGCGACAGCCCGGCATCTCTGATTCCATTAACAGGCACTTACGAAATGCTAATAACTTACATTTACAGCGAAACTAAGGCCGTATGAAAATGTTTGGCTTAAACCACAAAATAGGCTACGAAGCGGCTACATCTTTGTGTTTAATCACTGCTTGGTCGGATGGAAAAAAATAGGGGCTCATATCGGCAGTGTTTGTAACGGAGCAATTTTATTAACCATTTTTCCAATAAAGCGATTGAATTTCCTAGAAAAACAACAACTCAAATGTTGGCCACAGCAGGAAACTAAACAGTCTAATGGTTAAGTAAACTAAAGGCTGCTTTTTGCTATTATCACTTCCGGTAAAAAGTCTGTTTTGGGCTCAGTTTGTTTATTCCTACAGCTTGTGGCTTTGTAAGGTCCAATCTATGGAATTCATTCATGTGATAGTGTTACGATCGCGCCGCGTCGTCGTGGCGCGATCGGGAATGGATTAGGACCCAGGCGCAGGAAGCAGGAGGGGAATGAGGCATGCAGGACGCATGCAGAAGACAATCCGACAATGACAATAGAACCAATTGGTGTTTAAATACAAACTCAGGAAGTAATCGACAGATTGATTCCAGCTGCTCTGCCTTTACGGCAAGCCTGGAGGGACAAACGGCCGCTCCTGACAGATAGTGGGCCTTTGGATTGGATAACTTTATTTATTCATCCCGTATTCTGGAAATTTCATTGTCACAGTAGCAAGAGGGTGGGAATGCAGATACAGGAAAGGCATAGTTACACATTAGTTACAAGTTAGACAATACAGTCGCAAAGGCCGCAGAACAAAGCAAAAAGCTTTAAGGTCATCGTTAAGTTTAGCATCCTCCATCCCAAGTGTTGAATCAACTTTTCCCATCTCGGCCAATCACAGAAACGCTAATATTCCATTTCCACAAAGCAATCAGACAGCGAAGTTTGGGAGAATCCAACTCATTCCAAGTCATCCCACTGCCCCGACAAATCAATATTCACAGAATGAGCTTAACAGTCCTTACTTTGCGCACAAGACCCTTGGCACATAACGAAGAAAGTGAACTAGGTGAGGATGATGGAAAGGGTCAATCCAGCCTATTTATTTCAGACGGAACACATCTATCATGTGTACTTCAAATTTCATATTCCTATTCGCCACACGGTAAAATCAACGAGTCTGGACTACCGTTTTCCACTGTACGTCCTCCGCTGGAATCCCGCCCTCCAATCGTGTCATCCCTTTATACTTTTTTTTCAGTTTTGTCTGGCATTAGCTTCACTCTCGTGTAGTCAAATTCCAAACAAACACGGTTTCCTAAAACTTCCATGACAGGCACGATCCAGATTTTTGCTGCCTTGGAATGTGCATTAAACTGAAAAAGCATTCATCAGCGGGAAGAGTCCACATTCTAACATTATTTCCCTGTACCTCTTTGCAATTTGCATTCCTCTCTGCTTCCAAGAGTCGCCGACTGCTCCAAGTTAAACTTGGTTTTTGATTAAATGTTTGTAGGTACCGCCTCAGGCCCTGTCTCTCACAGATAAGGTAATCCAGGCGTGCGCGCATGAGCGTCATTGTATTCTTTCTGTAAGTTTTTCCTGCATCTGCGCGCCGCGGGGCCGAGAAACAGTTCAAAACGCGGGAATTTAATTTCCCCTCGCTGAAAATGAAGTGTCATTAACTCGCCCTCGCCCGAATTAGATTTGAAAATGAGCTCCTTTTCTCTTAAGTCGATTGGGAGCGTCACATTTCTCAGTGACAAAACAAATCAGAAAGCAGCGCAGGCTCTTAATCTCGTTCATCATCTCTATTTAACATCAGGATGAGTAGATTATTATCAAAGAGGAGCCCCCCCCCCAACCCCCCCCTAAAAATCCTTGGAGGGAGGAAGCGTTTCTATGTTTGACAGCATGCCAGTCTTAACGAATGGCAAATGTGGCGTTTTCCTTTTAATAGATCCATATTCATTTTCAAATGAGTTGATTAGCCAGCACAATGTCATTGGATTCAGGGGCCCATTACACATTTATGATGGTAAATTACCGAACATTTACAATCCAAATGAAATTTCACGACGAGGGGGATATTGAAAAAATGGAGGGAGTGAGATGCTTGTAGCCTTGCCTCGTTGCATCCATCTTCACTCCCCCTTTACACTGCACATCACAGCAGTGCCCCCTGTGGTCGGCTCGGGCTTTGCAACGTCTAAATCTTCACAAAATGCTGTTTTGGTCAATTAAAATAGATTTTTTTTGTTTTGTTTTGTTTTCCTGCAAATGATTGGCGTCTTTGGTGTCGTGTAGGTTCAAACGCTTTATAGATCCTTGCGCAAACACCTCTCCTTAGCAATCAGCCTGGCGCCCCCCCGTCACCGCATCCATATTTTATCCGGGCAAATTTGCAGTGACACGCGTTAGTACAATTAGGGCAAGTTTTTACTCGGATTTCTAGCTTTTAAAAGGGATGGTGAACCTCTGGCTTTTTTTTATTTTATTTCCAGTGTGGCGGCTTCGTCCTCGGCCCTCCACCTCTAAATAATTCATCATCCAATCAATCATTTTCTCTTTGTTTTGGGCCCCAGTGCCTGAGATGAAACGGCCCACTGCCAAAGCTGCTTTGCCTCATCTGAGGCCGGGAAAACATGATCTGCTGCCGAGATTACAACACGCGAAACCCACGCGTGCGTCGGGAGGGTTCACAGAAATGTGCATACAGACAAAATAAGCACAGAAAGTTGATCGTATTGATGAAGTGGAGCAAATGCAAGCACGCTAATGAACTGTCAATGTTCATTGCAGACTTTTTAATGCCCAATTTTCCCGAAGAAAAAGGTTATCCAAGACTTTTTATGCCAAATCATTTAGGCCAAGAGTAAATCAAATGCTTATTTTCAGTACATTTACTTGTCCATAGTCAAAGGAATGCTAGAAAATGGCGGATAAAATACCTCAAAAGTCTTGATTCACCCATAAAAATGGATTTTTTTTCTTGTCACACCAGTTGTTTAAAAAATAAATAAAATAATATATATATATATATATATACATTGATCTCTATATCTATACATCTATATCTCTACATCTATATATCTATATCTATACATCTATATCTTTACATCTATATCTATACATCTATATCTCTACATCTATATATCTATATCTCTACATCTATATCTCTACATCTATATCTCTACATCTATATCTCTACATCTATATCTCTACATCTATATCTCTACATCTATATCTCTACATCTATATCTCTACATCTATATCTCTACATCTATATCTCTACATCTATATATCTATATCTCTACATCTATATATCTATAGCTCTACATCTCTACATCTATATCTCTACATCTATATCTCTATATCTCTACATCTATATCTCTACATCTATATCTCTACATCGATCTCTATATCTATATATCCATATCTAAATATCTCTATATCTCTATATCTCTATATCTCTATCTCTCTCTCTCTCTCTCTCTCTCTCTCTCTCTCTCTATATATATATATATATCTCGATCCCTCAATCTCTCGATCCCTAGATCCCTAGATCCCTAGATCCCTAGATCCCCAGATCCCTAGATCCCTAGATCCCTAGAACCCTAGATCCCAAGATCCCTAGATCCCTAGATCCCTAGATCCCTAGATCCCTAGATCCCTAGAACCCTAGAACCCTAGATCCCCTAGACCCCTAGACCCCTAGACCCCTAGACCCCTAGACCCCTAGACCCCTAGATCCCTAGATCCCTAGATCCCTAGATCCCTAGATCCCTAGATCCCTAGATCCCTATATCTCTATATCTCTATCTATATATAGATAGGGATTTTATTTGGGAAAATTAGTTCGAATAAGCATACTTCTATTAACTACATATTTTAGGAAATTCTTAGTCCTGTTTGAAAATCTCACTCACATTGTTACGCATATCAAAGAAGGGTCATCACGCTCTTATTTTTTTGACTTCATCAAAACACCCGAGCTAAAAAGCTAGTTTCGACACGTTTGAAAAACCGATTTTAAATTCTTCTCAAATCATTTTTCTGTTAAATTGCATTCCATTGTGCCAAAGTTGTACGACGGAAAAACGCTGTGTGATGATCTTTCAGCCGGTTAGCCCGCTTACTTATTTAACAAGCCGGCGCAGAAGCCGCCTTAATAGGGGGAAATGTCTTGGACCAGCGATTTAAAGCCGCTTGGCCATATCCCTTTGGAGAGCTCGGCAGGTGACGCCCGCTTTTTGAAGCGGGAACAACACAGATCCCCGCCGTCGAGCGCCGGCTTCAAATGGCGAGCGAGCGAGTGAGCGAGACCCTACCTGCTGCTCCAGCTACATCACAGACGCCGCACGTCTGTGACGCTAAAGACGAGCGATCGGAACATTCGAGTGCCGTTGAAGTGCGAGGGAGCCTACGACCGTTCACTTGGCTCCCCACCAACCCGCTTTTGTTAATAAGGTGCCTTTCCTTGTTTGAGCTCTGTTGGCTAGAGCATGAAAGGTGCCTGCATGGGGATGTTTTCACCCCCTAAAAAAAACTCCCTTGTGTCCTTCTAACAAGGGGAGATAAAGCCTCGGCAGACTGTGAGCTCAAATTCCACCGGTTGTGTCAGCCATTTAAGTCTTTCTTTCTCCAGGATGCTTTACTATAGCTGAACATTGTAAGTCAGCATGCGCTTTTGCTTTGGTTCGTTTTAACCTGCTTGTTAGGAATTTAAAAGCAAAAACTAGGGGTGATCATCTACCTCGTTGAAATACGCTTTTTGATTGCCGTGGCCAGATCTGCTTTGCACGTTGGAGACTCGTCTTGGACCATTTTCTGAGAATTCTGACGCAGATTTTTAATTGGATTGAGACGTTTTTTGCAGGATAGGGGATTGTTGTTTTCAAAAAAATATATCTATCTATCTATCTATCTATCTATATATCTCTATTTATATATCTCTATCTATATATCTCTATCTATATATCTCTATCTATATATCTCTATCTATATATCTCTATCTATATATCTCTATCTATATATCTCTATCTATATATCTATCTATATATCTCTATCTATATCTCTCTATCTATATCTCTCTATCTATATCTCTCTATCTATATCTCTCTATCTATATCTCTCCTATCTATATCTCTCTATCTATATCTCTCTATCTATATCTCTCTATCTATATCTCTCTATCTATATCTCTCTATCTATATCTCTCTATCTATATCTCTCTATCTATATCTCTCTATCTATATCTCTCTATCTATATCGCTCTATCTATATCTCTCTATCTATATCTCTCTAGCTATATCTCTCTAGCTATATATCTCTCTATCTATATCTCTCTATCTATATCTCTCTATCTATATATCTCTCTATCTATATATCTCTCTATCTATATATCTCTCTATCTATATATCTCTCTATCTATATATCTCTCTATCTATATATCTCTATCTATATATCTCTATCTATAGAGCTATATAGCTATATAGCTATATATCTATATAGCTATATATCTATATACTTGTATATCTATATACTTGTATATCTATATAGCTATATATCTATATATCCATATATCTATCTCTCTATCTATACATCCATACATCCATACATCCATACATCTGTGTGTGTGCATGTGTGTGTGTAAATGTATAGAAGAACAAGTAAAAATTCATTTGAAAAAAATCCAATTTCACATTCTGTATTAGAAAACCAAATGAACTAGTTGCCCACAATAAAGCAATGAAGCATATTAGAACACAATGAAGCATTATTGCTCAATCTATAACATTCCTTATTTAACCGTAGCTCAACATGAGGTTAACGAATGTCATGTTATATTCAGTACCCCCCCAAATCAGTAAACTAGATACAACCCTTTCAAAACAAAACATTACATTGCCACTAACTAAACGATTCATCGAAACAGCGAAATTGAATTCAAACCTTTTTTTCCTAGTCGAATGACCCAAGTTAATTGATTAACCATTTTTATCCCTACACATTTCCTATTAACCAACTCCTATTCTGCACATGGAAAATTGAACAGCCTTTTTGAAATGGACCACGGGGCACTCGCTCTACCACACATGCTAGTAAACACATGTCTAAGGTCTGATAAACAGCTCAGCTCAGGCCCCGTAAAGAGATAAACATCTTTATTTATTGGATTTACAATGTGACATATAAAAAATAACTTATAGCCGGGAGATTGAAGAAGAAAACAGTGGGCCGGCAGATAGTGTCAGACAACTGAAGGATCACCCGGGGCCTTGTAATCACTCCCTCCAGGGGCTCCGGGTGGAGCGAATTGGCGTCCGTCCCTCCCCGTCTTCACTCTCTTCTTTACGCGCTTGACAACAGCGCAATATCTGCCGCACTTCACAGAATCAATTGGCCACCCACCTGAAGATAGCGCGAATCAGATTACGCCCCGTGAGAAGTCAGCAGTCACAATTATTGTCCGGGAAACATGTTGAGGAGCTGCGAAAAAAAAAATGTCAGCCCTTCCTTCGCCAAGCCCCCCACACCCCCCTCTCGACACACTCCAGATGAAATGCCACATATTTATGAACAATTACACATTAAAATATTTGGCATAATTAAGATGGCAAAACGTGCCGGGTCCTCGGGTTTTATTGGAATGTCATTAACCCTCGTGTAATTAACCTCGTTCAAAATATGAACCACACGTTATCAAAGTCGGCGCGTGGTTGAAGCCGAGACTCATTTCGGCGTTTCAACATTTTGTGCCGCTTTCATGTGTTTCTTTCATAAAGGGAGGGAAATGCATTTAATAACGAGCGGTTTAATGGATATGATGAGAAGTAAGAGGCAGAATTAATGCCGTTAATTGTGTCTGCTATGTTTTATTGCCTTGAACAGAAGTCTGCTGCACCGGGGATTAAGTCCCACCCAAATCAGGGTCTCGTAAAGCTCTCTAGTGTAAAAATCATTGTGGACTGGTTTGAAAAATTGTCATCTTTTTGGAACAGTTTGCCACTCTATAGTTTAAACCGATTACGTAAAGGAAGCTAAGGATCCGGCAGAGGTGGATTGGATGACTCAATGGAAAACGGTCATCCAGACTCCTTGATGTAATTTTAGGATCAAATTAAAATGAAGAGTATAGATGTATATTAAATTTCCTGATTTTTCCCCCTTTGAAATCAATAATTGTAATTTTTAAATCCATTTTTTCTGTTTTTAGTTCAAAAATCATTTTGTAAAATCTAAAAATATATTTAAAAAAGCTAAAATAAACATTGTTTTAGATCTATAAAAAACTGAATATTCAGGGCTTTTAATCCAGTTCTTTTAATCCATTTATATAAAAAAAATCTTAATATTATATCTAAAATGGTCCGGCCCACATGAAATTGAGTTGACGTTAACGCAGCCCGCGAACCAACCCGAGTCTGACACCCTTGCCTTATGCCAAGCAAATATGGTTTTAGGTCCATAAACCAAAATTTAGCCCCCCAAAAATGAACTGCACGGCATCAGGGAGAGTCAGCAGGTGGTCTCCACAAGACTTAGGAAGAGGCCGATGTTAAACTGCCGTACAAACGTCCACGGCTCACCGCCTATTCAATCGCTCATGTGATAGTTAACGGCCCTTTGGCGGGTAATGATTTCCTGTCATGTTCCGGTCGGCGCCGGGGAAGCCCGGGATTAAATACCATCTGACAACGGAACACATCAACTCGACACAATGGCCGCCGTTCATCAGAAAACCCGCTTGACGGCCGGTAAAGGCAATCATTGGGTCATAGCGGAACTCGTTTTCGGCGATTGAGAGGGACTAAGTTGAGAGGTTTGCACCAGAATTTTCTTGTGGGATTTTTCTCAACTTTTTTTTTATTTATTTTTTTGGCTTACTCTGCAGTTGTCCAGAGGGATGTCAGATGTCTTTGTGTACACTGAGTTGGGGGAGGTATGCTGCGTTGTGTGTGATCGTGTATCCTGTATTCATCCGGGTTTGCCTCTTTGGGTGCACTCCTGCTACAACATCAACATTGTTTGCTGGACGGGCATCCTCGGCCGGGCGCGCTGTGGAAACTTTGGACATATTTATTATTCAAAGGCCTCGTTCTTTATGCTGTTTCAGCTAGGGGCAGCATAGGTGTGTGTGTCTGTGTGTTTGGGAGAGGGAGATAGCAAGGCTGACACAGTGTCGCTGACAGGGAGCGCTTCAAAACCCCGTGGTCGACTTTGCCCCCATTATTTGTTCCAGACACTGGTGGGATCACACAAGCGTAGTGCTCGTGTGCATGTGTGTCACTGCTTGGCATTTGGATGTCTGTGCGGACTGGGACAACAAAGTCGATATTTATAATACTCCTATGGGTGCATGTATTTGTGACCATGTCCTGGGAAGCATTTTGTAGGATATCCTTTTATAAGTTTCCAACCGGCGAACTCTGGAGGAGGAAAAAAATAACCTTACAAACATTTTAGGATTGGAGTTTGGCTTTAAAATTTTGGGGGAAAATAAGCCTGGATGTAAAAACTAGCATCGTTTTGGTTTGGTCATCTTTTTGAACAAAATGAAATTATTTTTATTATCATTATAATACAGTGGTACCTCGAGATGCGAGCTTAATTCGTTCCGGGACTGAGCTCGTATGTCGATTTTCTCGTAACTCAAACGAACGTTTCCCATTGAAATGAACTAAAAACAAATTCATTCGTTCCAACTGGATTGGAAGAACACCAAAAACAGGATATTGGATTGGAACAAAAGGTTTGATTTGTTCTAATTCGCCATCTATTGACAAAGTAACACATAACTAGTGGTTTAATATGACTAAAATGTGTTTAATAGCACTAAAATTATACGGATTTCGAAGGGGGGAGAGAGAGAGATGGACAGAGAGAGGGGGGGGGGCTTTTTGCACGGCAAGGCGCTGGTAAAATAACATAAACAAATTAAAATGAACTTGGATTACAATGCAGACACACTCAAAAATAAGTTTAATCGATCCTAACACTAAACTTAATTCTAATTTTATTTGACATTTTGATACCGTTCTTCACTGGGTTGGCTCTTTTTGCCCCGCCTCCACACTGACTTTCAATCAATATCGAGGGTTGTTTCAGTTTGTATTCCCTTCAAAATATTCCCAAAATGTTGCACACAAATGTCCTCACTATAGGATAACGCACAACCACTTGCCAACAAGAAATAGTATATACACCGTTCGCACTGACTAACGGGGAAAAACACTGAAAAAATGCAATGCTCCGCCCAGTGCTCGCAGAGACATTACAAAGAGGGAGTTGCGACCAGAGACATTACACGAGGGAGTTGCTGGGAGAGAGACAGTGGCCATGATGTTCTTATGAGCAGCATCTCGCGTCCGCTGTCTGCTCGTATACCAAAATTTGTCTCGTATCTCAAGATAAATATTTGCTTGAAATTTTACTCGTATCTCGAATTGCTTGTATGTCGAGGTACCACTGTATAGGGTTTGCGTCAATCTTGTTTCCAATGCTTGGACTTAAAATGCCCTTCACTTGGTGAATGAGCCCAATGTCCAAATGTAGTTTGATATTTTTACGTGTTGTTTATACCGTCCCCATGCGGCAGATTGTTATTGCCGACCTCGGTTAGCCAAAAAAAAAGCGCCATATCGAGCCGGACGCCAAGTTTCTCCGCTGGAAAAATAAGAGGAAAAAAATCAATGGCCATTGATTAGTTTTATTCATTTGAGGTTCGCACCCACCTGTATTTACCCAAAACATTGCATTCAGTCAATGAACTTAATCAAACGCTCTCAGTCAAATAGTCACGGGGCAGCACCCGGTTCCATGCAATATTTACAAGACGATCCACGATATGGTCATCAGTTGAAATAAATAAAATGGCAATCAGGGATTGTCTCTTGTCCTCATGAAAGAGAATAATTCTTTAACATGCGCCAAGACTGTTCAAAAACAGCCTTTTTTGATGAGTGACATTTCCCGTCCCCCGGATGCTTTTTATGTGTCGAACTCATTAATAAAGCAGTACCCGTGAGAGACAGACAGGGGAGACATGAAGAGTACATGTGTGTAGGTGTGTGTGTGTGTGTGTAGGTGTGTGTGTGTCTAACTTTTGCTGTTTGAATTGTCAGGTGCGATTTTGGGACTGTGATCTTCACACAACAAGGTTCAATCACACTAGTTGTAGTGCTATTTATCGTTTTCTTCTCTGACAATCTATCAGTTTTCTTTTGGAGCAAAGCGGTGCTCTTTTTTTTTCGAGGGGTTAATGTCAAACACTGAATATTAAAGAGTCAGAAAGTGGGAAGCGAAATTCCCTGCAGTGCGGTGTGTTACCGATTTAAAAAAAAAAAAAAAAAAAAAAAACGGTGAGCGTTCCAAATGGCTGTCGATCCTGTTCGGAAAAATTCGTTTTTTGTACGCCGGTCTGTCATTCTTTGTTCTACCTCAGGGGTGTCAGACTCGGGTTGGTTCGCAGGCCGCTTTAACGTCAACTTGATTTCACGTGGGCCGGACCATTTTAGATATAATATTTTGATGTTTTTTATAAATTGATTAAATGAACTAGATTAAAAGTCCTGAATACTAACAGTTAAAAATATAACTACTTTAAATACTGTACTAACAGTGAAAATAGTTCCTCTCTGCTTGATATAAATAAAGATTATTAAATATTACAACTAGATGCATGTCAAAAGACTGTCATGTATTAATATCAAAATATAATTCAAGTATAATTTAAAAATATAACTACTTTAAATACTGTACTAACAGTTAACAATATAACTACTTTAAATACTGTACTAACAGTGAAAATAGTTCCTCTCTGCTTGATATAAATAAAAAAATATTAAATATTACAGCTAGATGCATGTCAAAAGACTGTAATGTATTATATCTAAATATAATGTAAGTATAATTTAAAAATATAACTACTTTAAATACTGTACTAACAGTGAAAATAGTTCCTCTGCTTGATATAAATAAAAAAATATTACATCTAGATGCATGTCAAAAGACTGTAATGTATTATATCTAAATATAATGTAAGTATAATTTAAAAATATAACTACTTTAAATACTGTACTAACAGTGAAAATAGTTCCTCTGCTTGATATAAATAAAAAAATATTACATCTACATGCATGTCAAAAGACTGTAATGTATTATATCTAAATATAATGTAAGTATAATTTAAAAATATAACTACTTTAAATACTGTACTAACAGTGAAAATAGTTCCTCTGCTTGATATAAATAAAAAAATATTACATCTAGATGCATGTCAAAAGACTGTAATGTATTATATCTAAATATAATGTAAGTATAATTTAAAAATATAACTACTTTAAATACTGTACTAACAGTGAAAATAGTTCCTCTGCTTGATATAAATAAAAAAATATTACATCTAGATGCATGTCAAAAGACTGTAATGTATTATATCTAAATATAATTTAAGTATAATTTAAAAATATAACTACTTTAAATACTGTACTAAAAATAGTTCCTCTCTGCTTGATATAAATAAAAAATAACACAACAGGTAAATGGAAGTTTTAGTCTAAGTCCTTTGTCTTCTTGTGGCAATGCGTCCATTGTCCGCAATATTGTGTGTTTACTTTTGACATGCTGTATAATTCATTACGATTGTATCAAACTTTTTAAAAAGGCAGTGTGAGGTTATATGCAGTATAAAAATGTTGATGGTGTAGTGGTTCATTCAACTGACTTGGGTGCGCGGATCTCGGGATCGAATCACACTTGGTGGTTTTCGATACGTTTGTTATGGGCTTAGCAGCATGTGATTGTCTGGAAGCATTTCAAGGACAGCTGTTTGAAGTATGCATTACGCAAAGTAAAGTTTTAATGGATGCAACACAAATTTAAGCGTTTCCTTAGTGACCTGCTCCAGACAAAAAAAATAAAAAATAAAACGCAGCACAGTCACCAGCTGTCATTTGGAACATGGCGCTTTTAGTCAGCATATTAGATGTGTCAACTCGCAAAGTGAAATGCTGTAAATGCGTTCAATATTCATGTTTTCCTATTTGTCAACCAACATTTCATCACAAATTCATGAAAAAAGCCTCTCAAGCTCGCATGCTGGGAGACGGCTTTGTGTGTGGTATACATTTTTTAAAAGACAGCATCCATTTAGGCTTCTTCATCAGAGATTTGCATCCCGAGCCTTTTGGAAACCAAAGATAAATATTTTGTTTCATGCATTTATTAAAGTAACACAGCGACGACCAACTTCTTGTGATTGGTCTCACGCTCTTAGCGGCTAATGGATTTTGCATGGATGTCACTTTGTTGAGTGAATAATTAACACGTGCTCAACAAATTATATTATTTATCAAAACATTTGTTTTTCAAATCTGCTATTGTTACGGTCTCGACTAGGAAGTGGGCAGGGGGGGGAACTGATAAAAGTACTATTTAGTTTTAAATAAATACAAACACTGTATATACATATATATATATATATATATATATATATATATATATATATATATATATATATATATATATATATATATATATATATAAATAAATACAATGTACAACAGCAACGCACAGGAGACGAACTAACAAAGTAGAAAGCAACAGCAGGGGGAAACGTATCGGTGCCAGATGACAAGAAACTCAATTATAATTGTCATTTTTGAAACTTGTCCATCTACGCCACATGTTTTAGATCTATAAAAAACTGAATACTCATGGCTTTTAATCCAGTTCGTTTAATCCATTTATTTAAAAAAATCTAAATATTATATCTAAAATGGTCCGGCCCACGTGAAATCAAGTTGACGTTAAGAACCAACCCGAATCTGACACCCTTGTTATAGAGGATACTATTACAAGATTCCAATTGTGAAACAGTCATTTTGTTGCTGATTTTTCTCTAACCTGAACCGGAAGTTGCTTGGTTTGTAGGGCATCAGCTTTTGGCGACGTAAAAAACATTTATATATTAGGACAAAGGTGTCAGACTCGGGTTGGTTCGCGAGCCGCTTTAACGTCAACTTGATTTCACGTGGGCTGGACCAGTTTAGAGATAATATTTAGATTTTTTTTTTTAATAAATGGATTAAAAGAACTGGATTAAAAGCCCTGAATATTCCGTTTTTTATAGATCTAAAACAATGTTTATTTTAGCTTTTTTTTAAATATATTTTCAGATTTTACAAAATGATTTTTGAACTAATAACACAGAAAAAATGGATTAAAAAATTACAATTATTGATTTAAAAGGGGGAAAATCAGGGAATTTAATATACATCTATACTCTCCATTTTAATTTGATCCTAAAACAGAAAGTCGGCACTGATGATTTACTTTCCTGGGCCACACAAAATGATGCGGCGGGCCAGATTTGGCCCCCGGGCCGCCACTTTGACACATGCGCTCTATAATTTAACATTTATCATATTTTAATTTGAACCTTATAATAGTTCAATTTTAATCTCATTATAGTGATAGGAATTTTTCTCTCTGAATATTACATTGTATGATTTCTTGCAATTTACCGCGGCACACCTGACCATTGCTGGATGGGAAACACTGATCTACACCATCTATTTATGCATCAAGCGGCATTAGCGAATAGCCATCCTCTGCTATGCCGCATTCAGCCTTTTTCACCAAACCACATGTAATCATGGCAGAGGGCAGCTGCATCCTCCGTTGTTGTTTAATTAGCCAGTTAACGTCGTTACGGAGCGCTTCAAACACTCCATTTGTCTTGCTTAAAGACTTTCTCTCGCTCATTCTCTCCGTTCATTACCGCAGGGAAATTCCGTTTTATTTATCGTAATAGCTTCGTGCGCAGCAGCAATGTACTTAAGACATCAAATTTTAACGGGCTCCAATTTGCTGTCTTAACGACGTATTGAGATCCCGCGGCTGGCTTTTCCTTCACGTAAACAGTTTGCCGTCGGGCATTTTCCGAGACTTAACGGCAAGACCCATAGTTTCGAAATGCGCCAAAAAAGCTCGAGGCCGTTTTGCCGGCCGGACCACCTAAGTGAAATTGCAGACACTTATCGATCCCTACTGATTTTCTCCAGCACTTAACCTTTACACTAGCCGAACGGGATATGAAGTCCCTTATTGAATGTGTACTTTTATGTTCCCCTTTGGCGACGAGGCTAATCAATAGCCGCACCACCGCCCTCATTAGGGCCGAGAGTTTCGCGGATGGACTAGTTCCCTCAAAGTTTTTTTTTTGTACTCTGTTATTGGTACACGGTCGATTGGTCGCCGGTCTTTTGGTCGCCGGTCTTTTGGTCGCCCGGAAAGTTATTGGTAATTACCATTTAAATTGTTGCTCAAATTCCCTAAATACAAACTGCGAATGACTATTTAGTCATACTTAACGCCCTAGTAATTATTAGGCTAAAGAAAAGCTCCAAATTTCCCGGACTTTTATTGTTTTTTGTTGGAGAACTTGTTAAGACCCTGACTGACGTAGCTTCTTAAAGGGACAACGCATGTACATACAAACTTTTATACACTCACACGTTGGCTCAGTGAAACTGCTCATGGCCATTGTTGGCTTTTATTGATGCGTAGACCGTGTTGTTTTACCTTGTTTTGTCGCCGGTCTTTTGGTCGTCGGTCTTTTGGTCGCTGGTCTTTTGCTCGCCGGTCTTTTGGTCGCCCGTTGTCGCGGTCCGAGCGACCAAAAGACCGCGACCAAAAGACCGGCGACCAATCGACCGCACACGCGATCATTATACACTTTTCAAATCTTGTTTCCTGACGTAGGCAAGATGCTAACAGATAAACGTTTATCACCCTCGCACCATCCATTGGCACGTCCACGTGAAGAGCCTATGTGCTTCTCTGTGAATTTTCCTGCCGTACTCATTAAAATGTACAAAGAAAACTCCTTCTCTTTATCTCTGATAATCTAATTAGCATCAGCCAGATGGTTTAATAAGGGATATCGGCTCCGTTTAGCCTCCCGAACGGCCCGCTGGAGGAGAACAGTGGAGGAGGCTTCTCTCCACACTCCTCTTCACTCTGAATAGCTCTCCAGGGTTCACATTATTGCTTCCTCTGCCTGAGGCAAAGCACTCCAACTCAGGAGTTTAGGGAGGATGAATGCATCCAGAAGAGAGACATGCTCAAAGTGAATCAAATAGGCGGAGATGTCGGATACTGCCGAGAATGTTTTAAACCAAATAATGGCAGATAACTGACTTCACCTTTGGTTCCCCCCCTAGGAGGAGGAAACATCTCAGATTAGGCTTGAAATCTTCCTGAGGTTTGTTTAATTGTTTGGATATTATTCCAAAGTAGGATATCGACTCGCCAATGTTAATGGGTCATTTGTCTAAACGGGGTTTTCTCCCTCGGTTCCAATTCCAATGCTGACGAGGTCTAGACTTGGTCTTCCTTTGGCAATGAAACATGATTCCATGCCAGCCATTCCAGGTAAATGAATACCTGGGCATTGATCATTTTCAATGGGAGGCAATTAGTTCTTTAATTAGGGCGTGTAACTCAATGGAAAACAATAGGCGAGACTTCTCTTGCGACGAGTCGGAAAATGAGTCACTTTTGGTGACCCCAAAGTTCAGCTCTCATGTAAATAGTTTGGATTATAACAACACAATCGGATATTTAGCGGCTCCTATGTGTTCAATTCACTGGAATGGAAATAAAAGGCGTATAATGGCAGTGTTCGTAGTCGAGCAATATACAATAGGTATTAATTGTACAATAATATTTATTTGGGGGAAAAAACACGATTAAAATGCTGGTCACCACAGCAATGCAACAAACTAAACGGATGTTGCTGATGCTTAAATCACTTCGGGCAAGTGACTCTGTCTTCCTGGCCAACAACAAAATGGGATTAATTAATTGCATTTACAGTGGTACCTCGAGATACGAGCTTAATTCGTTCCGGGACTGAGCTCGTATGTCGATTTTCTCGTAACTCAAACGAACGTTTCCCATTGAAATGAACTAAAAACAAATGAATTCGTTCCAACCCTCTGAAAAAACACCAAAAACAGGATATTGGATTGGAAAAACATTTTGATTTGTTCTAATAGGCCATCTATTAACAAAGTATCAAATAACTAGTGGTATACTAAAATGTGTTTAATAAGAACTAAAATTAGACGGATTTCGCGGAGAGTAGAGAGCACTCGTAAGATAACATAAACAAATTTAAATGAGCTAGGATTACGATGCTGACACACTCAAAAATAAGTTTAATCGAACCTAATACTAAACTTAATTCTAATTTTGTTTGACATTTTGATACCTTTCTTCTCCCAGCCGGGTTGGCTCTTTTTGCCCCGCCTCCACACTGACTTTCAGTCAATATCGAGGGTTGTTTGAGTTTGTATTCCCTTCAAAATATTCCCAAAATGATGCACATAAGTGTCCTCACAATAGGATAACGCACGACCACTTGCCAATGAGAAGTAGTATATACGCCATTCGCACTGACTAATGGAAAAAACCCGAAAAAATGCAACGCTCCGCCCAGTGCTCGCAGAGACATTACAAAGAGGGAGTTACGACCAGAGACATTACACGAGGGAGTTGCGGGGAGAGAGACAGTGTCCATGATGTTCTTATGAGCAGCATCTCGCGTCCGCTGTCTGCTTGTATATCAAAATTTGTCTCGTATCTCAAGATAAATATTTGCCCGAAATTTGACTCGTATCTCGAATTTCTCGTATGTCGGGCCACTTGTATGTCGAGGTACCACTGTATTGCATTTTTGCTTCATTTTACAAAGAAAATGACTACGGCTTATAGCTCAGTCAAGTCCAATCTATGGAATTCAGTCAAGTATACTCTGAGGTGATAGCGGGCCCTTAACTACAAAGGACTTTTCTCCAAAGTCTCCTAGCCGCAATTCGGGGGCCCTCGTTGGCCTCGGAGCTGCTCGGCCGTTCAAATCATTAAGGAGGAAAAAGTTCAATGTCCAGATTTACATTAGAGGAGCCTCGGCCCTCTCGTCTTCTGACACTTTCCCCACCGTAATGAGCGATCGCTTGGCGGGCACGAAGGCGCGAGCCAGGCCCCGTCCACGGGACGTTCTTGGCGAGCTGTTACGTGGGCAATCTGCGGCAACACGTCGAGCGGAAATCCAGACGGCGCGGCCGGTCGCCGAGCCGAGCCGCTCAATTAAATCTTCAGCCCGAGCGAGGCTTTTCCTCCTGGTCGGTGGAGAGGAACGATCATCGCCGGCTTTGGAATAAGAACACGTGAACATGAACAAAGAGCGGTCGAAGATAAGGGGCTCTTTTTTTTTTAGATTGGCGCTTAGAAATCCAGGCTGCCGAGCGTCCAGCTAAACCTGATCAGGACCTCGAAAAAGAACCCTCAACTTGAGGGCTGATTTGTCTGCTATAACCAGCTTTATTCGGCTTATAATGGCGTTTGCGTTCCCCTATTTAGCGCCGCGTAGTCTTTTCAATGCGGCAGGCACAAAAAAAAAAAAAACTGTTGAAATGATGCCGTCAAATTCTCAGCGGATGAATTGCATTCTTACTTTGATTTAATTCTAACTAAATATTGGCCAATCGGCAGACACTTGGCAGGAGGATATGCTTGACACTGTAATTAACTCCTGAGGTGCTTTTGTCTTAAAGGCTCCGTTCATGCGTGAAAGCAATTCCGACTCGTCAAAGGCAGCATTTTCTTTCTTCTTTCTTAAACTTGGAGTAAAATTTTTACTTCTGTTCCAATGCGCGTCTTTTATACACCCGATTTGTACTTGATCCATTGTGATTCAACTATGGCAACCCACCTTAATCAGGATTACACATTTTTATTGAATGAATACATCTGGTCATTTCAGAGTTATATATATCATTTTTTAAAGTGTAAATCAACCACATACAAAAATACTCTATCACCAGCCAATCAGAGTTGCTGAAAGCGATGACGTATCCCTACGCGTGCGAGAAGGCAATGACGTATCCCTACGCCTGCGAGAAGGCCTTGGTGTCACCGGATCGAATTCTGATTGGTTAAAGAAACAGTCTTATCGACGCTTGTTTAATGCAGCAGAGCCTGCAGAACTGATTGTGAAGGCCTTGAGGCAGATTTCTGACCCTGGCAACAAATAATGGCTGAAATGTGATTGGTTAAATGCTTCAATATGAAAAAACACATCTGGAAGCAGTGCAACCAGGAGGGAAAGCAATGAAAGGAAGCTAACAGACAATTTGGAATTATTTAATAAGTATTGATGGACAAAATATAATATATGATTCAGATATTTCTTAGGCCAGCAGAGAAGGCCTTGAAGGCCCTGACGGCACACCACTAATGTACAGTATACCTGTGACTAATGCCTTCCCTTCCACACAATATTTTACACACACACACATTTTATATCAGTTGTCTCGCAGTTCCTACGGGCTCCTTTTTACCCTGTTTTCTCTTGAATTATTCACCAGTGTCATCACGTTGACCTGTTCCTTGTCAGTACTGTAGCAGTGCGCGTGCACGCGCACGGGTGTCAAGGCCATGCCGCGCTCCCCTCATCCAGTCTTCGCCTGTAATTTGTGTCACCGACTCGAGTTTGATGGGCGAGCAGTTCCTGGCGACACTGTGTCACAGGGGCGGAGTGGCGCCAAACGCGGAAACGCGCAAACGCCGCCCCCTCCTCGTGACTTTGTCTCCGGCGGAATCCAGCGTGCACGCGCGTGCACCTGCGAGGACGAAGCCGCCGCCGCCACCGCCGCCGCCTCGTGTCACAGTGAGGAGCCCGGAGGAGACAGGCGAGGCCGCGTGGTGCTCGCAGCTGCCACTTGTCACATTAGTCAGCTCAAATTTGGAGAAAATCAATTCAGGACCTTAATTCGCCCGACGACTGCCACGGCCGGAAAAACCCCGGACGTCGCCGGGCCCCCCTGCGGTGCCTTACGGGGCCAAACGCCACTCTCGGGGGACGGGAGTCATCAATCTTGAATCCGCTCCTCCGAACTAATGGCAGTCTCAAACCTGACCGGTCCCGCTCAATTCAATTATTAGCGGATTGACAAAAAACTGAAGAAGCGGAAGGCTGAGTGTGTCCTAATGACAGGAAGTGGGTGATGAAGCAGGCGGGGGCGTTCAAGTTGCGCTCATGCATTCTGCATGCATACACAAGTTGGCCGTCAAAATGGCACATTTTAGTCCATGTGCTGTATGCTAATGCTCATCATCAGTCAACACAGATTAGCGCTCAGCTATGCCGGCAAGGAACCGCACACATCACCTTATCTTAAAATGTGCTGAGAAATACTACAGCAAGTGACTTTTAAAATGATAGCCGACCATAGCAGCCCCTAAAATCCAGAGGAAATCATCCCAAATGTACAATGCGGCCGATACGGTCATTTATTTCAAAATTAAGAACAGATAAAACGCCAAACTCAATTTCTGTTGATGTCTATGAATGAAATTCAAGGATAAAAATAAACCGTATCTTGCATAAAACGTGAAAAATTTCACTTGTGCCTGCCATTGCTCGCTCAGGGCGCCGCTGTCTTACCTAGTGATGACAAACTAGACGGCTACGGACACACTTCCTGGTTGCACTGCTCACGTGACTTCCTTTTTAAATTTGTCTACATGCAGGCAATGTGCAGTCCAGCCTTCGATTTATACAGTATTTCAGAAATACCACGTGCGATGATTTTTCTGAAGATTTTCACTTCAAAATAACACATTTGTAAACTTTATTCACACCATGAATATGGAGGTGAAAATTGTGAATCAGGAGGCGGCCTATATGCGAGAAATTGTAAAATTCAACCATTTTAAGGCAATTTTAGGAGTACGGTTTATACAAGGAGGACACTATGCTTTTATAATCTTCATTATGTTTATGGGATTATTGATTAGCTCGTGGCTAAAAATACTATTTCCCTTCAGAAAATAAGAAGCGCATTGTCCAATCCACTTTGACAACAGACTTTGGAGCAGAAAGGCATAACCAATGAAATGATGAGGGGAAAAAAACGCCGCTCCTCTCGCACAAAAAGAGTCACCGGCATCCTAAATCAATGGCAAACAAATGTGATTCAGCTAAGAGACGCAACGGGAATAAACAGCAGCTTTCAATTTCATTCATCCTGGCGCTGGGGGAGCGACTAACTTTCATCCATCACTTTCATGTGCCTCACAAGGCGTTCGCCACTCTTTGGTGGAGGGAATCGTGACAGTCGGGAAGGGGAAATGTGTCTCAACAAGCACCTCGACTCAAAGAGTCAACATGGAGGCTTGACAGAGCATTATTATCATAGAGGCGCCGTATCTGTTTACGCTTGTTTGATTGTTATGTGATTAATAGTGAGGCAGCGACGCAAGTTCTGCCATCAAGAGTTCAACCTTCTGGTGTGGCGTTTGCATGTCCTCAGCACACCTGTGCTGTAGTGCCTGTTTGCCAGGTACAGTGGTATCTCGAGATACAAGCTTAATTCGTTCCGGGACTGAGCTCGTATGTCGATATTCTCGAAACTCAAACGAACGTTTCCCATTGAAATGAACTAAAAACAAATTCATTCGTTCCAACCCTCTGAAAAAACACCAAAATAAGGATATCGGATTGGAAAAAATGTTTTATTTGTTCTAATTTGCCATCTATTAACAAAGTATCAAATAGGTAGGTCCCTAATTATTCATGTCTAGCTGGAACACTGTAGCCCATTTCAGTCCGTGTGTGAGTAGTTTGGATTTTAATCAAGGGAACAGTATCCAAATACTACAGTAGTATTTCAACTCATACATGTGCGTTTGTTGTGGTTTTGTAGTCTACTACTATTTGACCTACTCACCTGTTTTTGGCTCATCATTTAGAACAAGGGTGTCAGACTTGGGTTGGTTCGCGGGCCGCTTTAACATCAACTTGATTTCACGTGGGCCGGACCATTTTAGATATAATATTTAGATTTTTTTTTATAAATGGATTAAAAGAACTGGATTAAAAGCCCTGAATATTCCGTTTTTTATAGATCTAAAACAATGTTTATTTTAGCTTTTTTAAATATATTTTTAGATTTTACAAAATGATTTTTGAACTAAAAACTGAAAAAATGGATTAAAAAATTACAATTATTGATTCAAAAGGGGGAAAATCAGGAAATTTAAAATACATCCATACCCTTAATTTTAATTTGATCCTAAAACAGAAAGTCGGTACTCATGATTTACTTTCCTGGGCCACACAAAATGATGCGGCGGGCCAGATTTGGCCCCCGGGCCGCCACTTTGACACATGTGATTTAGAAAATGAAAACACCAACATTGGGTTAATGTTTAAAAGATAGTGGAAATGGGAAAATTGGTCTTAAAAGTGCTCGAATTTCACCTTGGAAAAAGTTTTCGAACCGTGTTTATACGATGTACGTGGTTAACCATCATGTTTTTAAGTCCTGATTAAACTCCCACTATCGCCTCAGGTTACTTTAATTCGATACATTCTTTGTAAAGTAAACTCAAAAAGTGCATAACAGTTTTAATCCCATTTCGCTTTCTGAGCAAAAATCGGATTTGTGCATTCTGACTCGCGGTCTGAACGAAGCCCGAGAGGATTTGCTACTAAATCTCCCGGCAACGCCTTGCCGTGATAGGGTTCGGTCCGCGGTTAAGGAGCGCTTGTCGACTGGCGTTCCATCGTAGGAGCAGTCCGAGAAGCATCCTGCTGGGAACGCGGCTAGCGAGTCGTTATTCATCATCCGAGGCATCGCTCGGGCCCGTCGGGCGCTTCCCCCTCGGCAGCGGTCCATCTCTTCTACCATCCATCATCGGCTCCTAGAGCCAGAGAAGACGAGCGAGAGAGACACTTAGACCCGAGAACAACGCAGAGCTGCCTTCATTACGCTCTCGTCCCAAACACCTCAGCGATATTAAGTCGGGTCAATTAGCGCGTGGCTCTCAGCCAGCCGACAATGTGCCGGCCCTTCCTTTGATTGGAGGAGAGTACCAAGTCCAAATGACAGTCACTTAAAGGAATATTGTACGGGAGCTTTTAAAAGCGACAGCGGGACTTTCTCCTAAGCTTTTAGTTGGCGAAAGAGTGGAGCGTTTACTTGTAAGTCGGGTTTTCCGTAAAGTTCATTAGATTCTCGCGGGATGGAGCCATGAACGCTTTGCGTCTTCTGTTTCGAGAGAAAGTGGACCTTAATAAAGGCTGCAGACAATCTAATGATTTTAATCACAATGAAATTTACTAATGCTCAGTTTGGATTGGTACAGAGTGCAGAAAGCCTAACACACTGAATAATATTATTAAATGGCAGTGGCGGTCCGTGCATTTTCTCGTAGCGCCTTCAACGAATCAATCCAACCCTCAAAAACTATTTTTCACTGTTAAATGGTTCATTCCAGAATTGCAGGACATGGTGGCACAAAAAAATCCCTTGAAAATAAGCCTTCATTTCTGTCAAATCAAATAAACACAGTAACGGAGTTACGTGTAGTGGCGACACGTATGCTGTCCAAGTTGTATCGGAACTATGGTCCACACAGAGGTCTACCGTATTTTTCTGTTTAATATACCCAGGTTTATTAAAGGATTTTTGCTTTTTGTGCGCCATTTAATATACCTGTGCCGCTTAATATACCTGTGCCGCTTAATATACCCGGGTATATTAAACGGCAACTCGGCTTTTTTGGCAAGATTTGTATGGTGTTCATGGGGGCATAATTGTAGATACTTAAGTTCATTAAAATTCCAAGCCAGACTTTATTCAGCAGTAAGAAGTTTTAACCTGAGCAGTAAGTAGTTTTAGTCTGCAAAACGTTGACGGCATAAAGAGTGCGTAGTGGATCGTACCTTCCCATTTGTGCGCCATTTAATATACCCGTGTATATTAAATGAGGGGTTATATCACGCAGCAAAATATGGTAGGTTGATTTAATTGATCTATCAATAAATGAGTTTGATTAATCAGGTTGTTGGATAAGCGCTGTCCTAAACGAGAACCTGGTTATACATGGATAATCCAATGAGATCATCATTTTTTGATATCCTTTTCTTTTCTTATGGATTTTTGTAGGATATTTTATACCAGAAGCTTACTCTACTCTGCTTGTTACTACATATATTTGCAGCGACTAGCATTATTTAACCTCATAAACCGCGCACAGCAGAGTGCAGTTTGCGCTACGAGCACAGCCGCAGGTGCATGTGGAGTAACATGTGCGATTATGTATCTCCTCCAGGCTAATCTGATTAAACGATCACCCCCTTTTACCCCCCTTTTACGGCGCACATTCTATTGTCTTTCCACTCGAGGCGGTGCAGCATTTTGTCCGCCCTCTCTTACACTGTTTTGGGCCATTACACTGGAGACATGTCAATAATCATCACCGCTAGGTGTTGGAACCCCGACGTCAAGTCCTGTCCTTCTTCATCTTCAATGTCAGCCTCGGGGCTCTAAGACAACATATGTTCCCCCTGCGTGTCTCCAACAACTATGCTAGACTCTCTCACAAAAAAAGAGAAAATTCTCACTTCTTGCCTAAGACAGATGGCCCCAAATGTTTTTTTTTTTTTCCTTCTCCCCCACTTTACAATAACGACAAAACCATTAATTGGTATTGCATAAAGGATGTCCGCTTTCGAGCGTTGTCTGGCACAGCGTGAGTGCCCGTCTAAAACTCACACATGTAAAAGATTAATCTTTTTGCCTTCAGGTAGGTGAGCTGGAAATCAGTGGGTGAAGGAAAAAAAAAAGGGAAAAAAACACACCGGCACCCCCTTAGCTGTTTGGTTAGTGGGGAGAACAGAGAGAAAAGGGCACATCCTCACTCCGATAGGAAGTGTTCTTGTAGTGCACAGTGAGGAAGTCGCTGGAATATTAATCAGTAAATATTCCATACTTGGAAGTTTTTCCTGCATACTAATGTGTAGGGGAATAAAACTGTGATCGCTAAATCCTTGTGAGTACAGTGGTACCTCGAGATACGAGCTTAATTCGTTCCGGGACTGAGCTCGTATGTGGATATTCTCGTAACTCAAACGAACGTTTCCCATTGAAATGAACTAAAAACAAATGAATTGGTTCCAACCCTCTGAAAAAACACCAGAAACAGGATATTGGATTGGAAAAAATGTTTTATTTGTTCTAATTCGCCATCTATTAACAAAGTAACACATAACTAGTGGTTTAATATTACTAAAATGTGTTTAATAGAACTAAAATTATACGAATTTCGAAGGAGGGAGAGGGGGGGGGTGAGGGGGGTGCGTTATGCACGGCAACACACTCGTAACATAACATAAACAAATTTAAATGTACTTGGATTACGATGCAGACACTCAAAAATAAGTTTAACCGAACCTAGCACTAAACTTAATTCTAATTTTGTTTGACATTTTGATACCTTTCTTCTCCCGGGTTGGCTCTTTTTGCCCCGCCTCCACCCTGACTTTTACTATCGATGGGCTGTTTGCTTTTGTATTCCCTTCAAAATATTCCCTAAATGATGCACACAAATGTCCTCACAATAGGATAACGCACGACCACTTGCCAACGAGAAGTATATTCGCCATTCGCACTGACTAACGGGAAAAAAACCACTGAAAAAATGCAATGCTCCGCCCAGTGCTCGCAGAGACATTACAAAGAGGGAGTTGCGGGGAGAGAGACAGTGTCCATGATGTTCTAATGAGCAGAATCTCGCGTCCGCTGTCTGCTCGTATATCAAAATTTGTCTCGTATCTCAGGATAAATATTTGCCCAAAATTTTACTTGTATCTCGAATTGCTCGTATGTCGGGCCACTCGTATATCGAGGTACCACTGTATTTTCCCGACTATAAGTCGCGTTGTTCCGCCCCTGGCAAGGCGTTGGTTGTCCTTATCCCGGTACGGAGCAGGTGTAGGCTCTCTATGTACGCCAACGCCCACGTTACATGTATGTATAGTCAGAGGGCGGGGAGACGGAGCGCAGAGGCTCGCGGGCCTCCGGATCCGGCATATTCATAAATCAGGCCTTTCGGGGAGCTGTCAGAGGCTCCATAATGAGGGTCATTACTCAGGCAGGGTGTCAAAGCAAGTATCACAGGGACGCGTCCCTGGAAATCGCGCTCACTCTGCTCCTTGTTAAACAAACAGCGCCGTATACAAAATGGCAAACAAGCCGAGGGGTCAATCTGACGCGGCGCGGGGCCAGGCGGGCCCCCGGAGTCATTCGCCCAAGGGGAATACCTCTCAGCCGGGGAGATGGATTACAGAGGACGCCCCGACAAAAAATAAAAAAATAAAAAATGAAAGGAAATGAAATCATAGAGAGGAGTAAGCTGGCCTGACAGTCTGTGAGTGACACTTTCTCTATTTATCGTTGCGCCGCCATTCTGGGCTCCCAGAAATGGGACCGCCGTTCAAGTTTGAACATACTACATCCCATAATTGTCAAAAGTGGTTTTGCTGACGTGAGGAAGTGGTGTCTGTCTCGGGTCTGAGCTCACAGCGCTGATGTAACGGCCTAGTAATAACGGAGCGTTATCAAATATTCATTCGTTTATTGCCTGGCTAATATATAACGTCATTTTATTCGTTTTACAACCGGGGCGGGCGGGGGAATAGCAACAGACTAGAGATTGACGTTAAAGGCTAAAATCTCTCTTGATTGTTAAGATTTCATTTGAGGGCCCATTGACACAATAACGTGGGTAAAAAAAAACTTTTTGTCCAACTTTACAACGTCTTTTTAAGTCTGTATTCGTTTTTGCTACCGCAACCAAGATGGCGCCGTTCAAGTGGCAGCCGGTGGCGGTAGCTCCGTCCACTCTTGCTCGTTTTGTGTTTTTGCTGCTTTTCTGTCTTAATGATTTGATTTGGTGATTCTTAATGATCCCATTTACTTTGATTTGCTTTGTACTTTGTGCTTTTGCTTTGTTGTTCTGCGCCCTTTGCGACTGTGCTGGTCAACTTATAACTATGCCTTTTCTTGCTACTGTCACAATGAAATTTCCCAAATACGGGATGAATAAAGTTATCCAATCCAATCCAAAACAACTAAATTCCTGGGGGGGGGGCTGAGAACACAAAAAATGTGAACCCAAGAACTTCCAGTTAGCAAGAAAATGGCTTTAATCTCTTGATATTACAATTTTCTTCCTGTAGTATCTATGACTTCTCTCCCGTAATATTACGATTTCAATCCTGTAACAAATGGTAAATGGAGGATACTTTTCTAGCCAATTTATCAAGATATTCACTTTGACATTGACTTTGTATGGCAAACCGTGAAAAAAACACAGCATAACGAGCAGTCTAGCAAAGAAAACATCGGTTTTCTGCAGGTCATAGTCCATCGATTGACTTCATTATCCAACGTTTGGAGTCCTCCACTTCACATTTTTCGTGTGTACAAGACAGATGGATATGCATGTATAAATATCTCATGCTTGTCATGGAACGTCCTTCTAGTAGTGGAGTAGATCACTGATTACACACATAAAGACACACACACTAGTATACTTTATGCCCCGTAATAAAAAGCCCAAGATAAAGGTAAGGAATATGCTTTATTAAGTTTAAATATGCATGATTTTTGAGACGGGGAAAGTGCAGCATAGCGTCGAGAATGTCCAAAAGCTTGACTACTTATTTCTCTCCTCCATCCATCCTCAATAATGTAAATAATTCAAAAGTGAAAAAAGGGGAAAGAGAGGAATGCCGCGAGGATCCTCGCACTCTCTCTTTGCAGAAACCCATTTTTAGGAGTGAACTTGGCTGCCCTCTGATACGAGAGCTTAAAAGTTCCAGCTGCGTATGTAAGGCCGTATTTACACCTGGCCCAAAAAGTTTTTTATATTTGTATTATTATCGTGTTCTCCGCATTGAATTTGTCGTCGAGTCGTGGGATTCTTGCGAGAATTGAAATCTAAAAAGTTTGAGAGACGGACAGAGAGAGGGGCGGGGGGCCTTTTGCACGGCAACGCGCTGGTAAAATAACACACAAATTTAAATGAACTTGGATTACGATGCAGACACACTAAGAAATAAGTTTAATCGAACCTAACACTAAACTTAATTCTAATTTTGTTTGACATTTTGATACCTTTCTTCTCCCGGGTTGACTCTTTTTGCCCCGCCTCCACATTGACTTTCAGTCAATAACGAGGGTTGTTTGAGTTTGTATTCCCTTCAAAAAAAATGCAACGCTCCGCCCAGTGCTCGTATCTACTCGTATCTTGAATTGCTCGTATGTCGGGCCACTCGTATGTCGAGGTACCACTGTATTGAGTTCCAGGTATTTGGGAAAGTTGGCTAAATTGACTCTTTTTGAAGGGAACTACACAGTCACCTCTAGAGCCAGCCCTTGTTGATGTGTTGGAATTTTTTTGTACAAAATCTTGCAGTGGAGGAGGAGCTTTGTGTTGGAAGATTTTGTAAACTAAGGTGGCATCTGCATATTTAACAGTATTGTTCCAGTTCAGGTGTTTGTGCTTTTTTTAATATCTGACAGTAGTGGTGCATTTTTGGCTTTTTGTCCAATACTTTCAGCGCTTACTTATAAATGGAGTCAATTGGTTTTACTGTTGTTTTGCAGGCCGATGACTTATTAGACAGCAAGTCATGTGTGCTATGATCATTGTGTCAAAATATTATTTCGCTGACTCAGGTGTTAGATTGTTTCTAATGAACCTAAAATTGGACAAATTGAATTTCATTTGATTCAGCGTGTTTTTATCGGTCATTTGAAGACAAGCTGAGAGTCAAGAGTGATACCTAGGTATTTCAATTCTTGGACTACATTGATGGTTTTTCCACTGTTATTTGTTCCTCTTTTTGTGAAGTGTATACAGCCAGTCTTAGATATGTTTAAGTGTAGTGGGGATTTTTCAAGACAGTTATTCACGCTCGTCATTGCATGTGTGAGTTAATGGAAAGTAAAAGCTTAAAAAAAAAGTTAAAGCAAGGGTGTCAAACTCGGGTTGGTTCGCGGGCCGCTTTAACGTCAACGATTTCACGTGGGCCGGACCATTTTAGATATAATATTTAGATTTTGTTTTTTTTATAAATGGATTAAATGAACTGGATTAAAGTCCCTGAATATTCAATTTTTATAGATCTAAAACAATGTTTATTTTAGCTTTTTTTTAAAATATAATTTTAGATTTTACAAAATGATTTTTGAACTAAAAACACAGAAAAAATGATTTAAAAATTACAATTATTGATTTAAAATGGGGTAAATCAGGAAATTTAATATACACCTATACTCTTCATTTTAATTTCATCTTAAAACAGAAAGTCGGCACTCATGATTTACTTCCCCGGGCCACACAAAATGATGCGGCGGGCCAGATTTGGCCCCCGGGCTGCCACTTTGACACATGAGAGTTAAAGGAACTGCAGCAAACCAAAAAATCTTCATTGTATTTCGGTCCAAATAAATAAGGGCAATTGCAGGCATTCCTGGCATAAATACACCTTTAAAAAAACATATAGTGTCAGTCTTGGGCTTTGTACCCCGAATTTACAAGACCCCTTCCATGGAGAGTCACATCAAACGAGTCTGGCCAGACCCACTGCATTTTCCATCTAAATCCAATATAACGCAGTTATTGACAGTGTGCCACTTACGCTCTTATTAGTCAATTGATTTCCTTTTGATGCCAGCGAGCGAAAGCGCTAAGCTGCTACGAAGCGGCTTACAGCCTTATTAGCGCACGGAGATCCGGCGGGCGCGCCGGCCGCAACTCCCCGGGCGGTGTAAATAGATAAATACGTAAATAGATCAACAGGCGGAGGCCCTGTTGATATCCGGGAATCCCCACGGAGGGAAATAAAACGCTCTCGCTGCTAAGTGCCGCTTCAAGGGTCTCGTGTGAAATGTTATTTTCCGACTGCAAATGAGAATGCAAATTGTTTATGGCTCCTGGAGCGGGCGGCTGAAAGCGATTTAAACGGTAACGGCATATTTACTCGCCGTCATGGCCTCGTCATATTGCCTGCGGTGCGGCTAATGGGCCCGTAAACTCGGATATAATGAGGCATGCGTTGATATTTATCCTCCGCCTCAGTATGGCACGGACGATCGCTGCCAGCCCTCCTTGTCTAAATGGATTGGAGGTTTATCACCGTCCACAGCAGGGAATGAGTTCATACAGGGGTACCTTGACATACGAGTGGCCCGACATACGAGCAATTCGAGATACGAGTAACATTTCGGGCAAATATTTATCTTGAGATACGAGAGTAATTTTGATATACGAGCAGACAGTGGACGCGAGATGCTGCTCATAAGAACATCATGGAAACTGTCTCTCTCTCCCCGCAACTCCCTCGTGTAATGTCTCTGTGGTCGCAACTCCCTCTTTGTCATGTCTCTGCGAGCACTGGGCGGAGCATTGCATTTTTTCAGTTTTTTCCCGTTAGTCAGTGCGAATGGCGAGGCGATCGCTAATATGAGAGTTGTATATACTACTCGTTGGCAAGTGGTCATGCGTTATCCTATCGTGAGGACATTTGTGTGCATCATTTTGTGAATATTTTGAAGGGAATACAAAAGCAAACTACCATCGATAGGTTGCATCTGAAAGTCAGGGTGGAGGCGGGGCAAAGAGCCAACCCGGGAGAAGAAAGGTATAAAAATGTCAAACAAAATTAGAATTAAGTTTAGGGTAAGGTTATATTAAACGTATTTTTGAGTGTGTCTGCATTGTAAACCAAGTTCCTTTAAATTAGTTTATGTTATGCCCCCCCCCTCTGTCCCTCTCTCTCTACCATTCGCAAAATCCGTCTAATTTTAGTTCTATTAAACACATTTTAGTATACTATTACACCACTAGTTATTTGATACTTTGTTAATAGATGTCAAATTAGAACAAATCAAACATTTTTTCCAATCCAATATCCTGTTTTTGGTGTTTTTTCAGAGGGTTGGAACCAATTCATTTGTTTTTAGTTCATTTCAATGGGAAACGTTCGTTTGAGTTACGAGAAAATCGACATACGAGCTCAGTCCCGGAACGCATCAAGCTCATATCTCGAGGTACCACTCACTGTACATCTTTTCTTTTGCCATCCAGATGCAAACTTCAAAATGAGATGATCTATTTCGATACGTTGCTCGTTATTCAGAGTCTGCGCTTTTCCCTCCTGTTTACATATGCTCTCTTCCATCACCCGGAAAATGATCACCCGTCATGGCATATTATCATCGCTCGTTCCCCGCGTTTGTCTCAACGTCTGACCTTTTCCACCTGTCAACCCTCCGATTCGACCGCGCCCTAATAGCGTGGCGGTCGCCCGAATACTGAAGAATGTCTGTTTTATGACGACGCCTTCGCCGATGCCCGATCACTCATACCGCCGCTAAATAGCCCACCCTCTTGCTGGATTCTCCCGGTTGAAAAGGTCACACAATTAAATGGCTCGGGCCTTCTGTCGGTGTCACGAGGATGGTGATGTATCACTCCGGGCGGGCTGTACGTGTACCTGACACACTGTGAGCATGAATATGATTTCAGAGATCATTAAAAATTTAACAGCGTGACCTAATTACCCGAGCTCTCCATGTCGATACGCTAAGAGGAGGACGATGAGGGGGCGGGCCAGGGAGGATCTGTGTACGGCGTGACGCGAGCCTCATCTCCAATCGATGAAAATTACTTTATGTTGCCGCTTTGTCAATCAATACGAGCCGTAATGGCTGGCTTATGTCGCAGGGTTTTTTTTAGCCGCCGCGTACAATGAAGTCAATGTAATGACGCATGGAGGGGTGACAGGCCTCCAAAAATAAGAAGGAGATAAAGTCCAAATAATACATGAATGGAATGAAGCCATACGTTATAATATTAGGGAGAATTGTTGCAAAATGATCAGAATGGAGTCCAAATTTTTACAGGCTTAAGACTGGTGATATGACATGACTAGGGTCATTTTTGTTGCCGCTTTTTACGTTAAGTGAACCACAAGTTGTTTGGTTTCTCTGGCGGATTTGGCGTTATATCAACAGGAAATTACAGTGGTAACTCGAGATACGAGCTTAATTCATTCCGGGACTGAGCTCGTATGTCGATTTTCTCGTAACTCAAACGAACGTTTCCCATTGAAATGAACTAAAAACAAATTAATTTGTTCCAACCCTCTGAAAAAACACCAAAAACAGGATATTGGATTGGAAAAAAATGTTTGATTTGTTCTAATTCGACATCTATTAACAAAGTAACACATAACTAGTGGTTTAATATTACTAAAATGTGTTTAATAGTCCTAAAATTAGACTGATTTCGAAGGGGGGCGAGAGGGGGGACTTTTTGCTTGGCAACGTGCTCGTAACACAACATAAACAAATTTAAATGAACTTGGATTACGATGCAGACACTCAAAAATAAGTTTAATCGAATCCCACTGTACTCTGTTTTTCTAGTATATTTGTGTGTTTATGTTCAGAAAGAAATAGTCCTGATGATCAAATTTGCAGAATGTTTTTTCATCTTCTTGAAATATGTTTCTATTTTTCAAAAAGTTCGTTTTCCATTTTTTTCATTTCATTTTTTTTCCAACTAGAATTCAATTTTAGTGTTGTGGTGTCCGAGGTCTTGAGGTCAGCAGTGCCAAATATATGTATGCCTTTTGCCGGATGATGTCATGAGTTTCAACTATGCAGAGGCAAACCGTTACGCGAGGTATTTTGATTGGAAAAGGTCAATAGTTATGGATCTGGTGTCAATCTCAATCTTGTACATTGATTTTTTTGAATTCAAAATGATATCATGCAGTAACTAGCGTATCAAAACTCGTGATCGTAGGACAAAAAATGCAAAGTGGACAAAAAAGTGCGGCACAACAACAGCAAAAAAGCAGGCAGCGGAAAAGCGAATTGAAAGGGAGCATCTTGCTCACCTCACACATGTAAAAATCCTTCATTACGGAGCGATTGTCTCATTGGGCGCCGCCATCTGACAGCGATGTGGGCTTTATCCCTCCGTAATTACCTTTCTGCTGGGAATGATCGCATCTGGAGTTTCCAAACTGACAAGTCTATTTGGACAGCAGTAATCCGCTTTCTGCCGCGGCGGCTGATACCTGAGCGTAATCTACCCGGTTGAGCGGCGAGAATGCCAGCGCGCCAAACATCGGCAGACCATAGCCACTTCTCGGTTGCGTTCACGTAATTAAGCGCTTCCCAAAAGTCTGTTTTTTTTTTTTCTTACATTTCTTCGTTCGTCGGATGAAATGTCGCTGCCGGTTTGTCTAAACACCTTTGCGGCGTTGGCTGTTATCTGCAGTAGTTCACTAAAAAGTGCAGACTGGATTAGACTTTTCAAACAGTGTCAGAAATACGGGTGCGATGGGAGTCCATTTTCAGTTTGCTTGCAATCATGTAGAAACTTTTCTACCAGGGCCGCTTTCCAAAAAATCAAATCAAAAAGTGCAATGCCAAATTTAAAATCCTCCCACTTAAATTACCTGAACAATCCGAAAATGTTAAAAAAAGTACAAGTTTTAAAATGTTAAGTACAGTGGTACCTCGAGATACGAGCTTAATTCGTTACGGGACTGAGCTCGTATGTCAATTTTCTCGTCACTCAAACGAACGTTTCCCATTGAAATGAACTAAAAACAAATTAACTCCTTCCAACCCTCTGAAAAAACACCAAAAACAGGATATGGGATTAGAAAAAATGTTTTATTTGTTTGATTTGCCATCTATTAACAAGGTAACACGTAACTAGTGGTTTAATATTACTAAAATGTGTTTAATAGTACTAAAATTAGACGGATTTCGCGGAGGGTAGAGAGAGAGAGGGGAGTAGGTGGGGGGCTTTTTGCACGGCAACGCTATCGTAACATAACATAAACAAATGTAAATGAACTTGGATTACCATGCAGACAAACTCCAAAATAAGTTTAATCGAACCTAACACTCAACTTAATTCTAACCCACTGAAAAAACACCAAAAACAGGATATTGGATTGGAATTTTTTTTGTATTTGTTCTAATTCGCCATCTATTAACAAAGTAACACATAACTAGTAGTTTAATATTACTAAAATGTGTTTTAATAGCACTAAAATTATACGGATTTCAAAGGGGGAGAGAGGGGGAAGGACTTTTTGCACGGCAACGCGCTCGTAACATAACATGAACAAATTTAAATTTGGATTACGATGCAGACACACTCAAAAATAAGTTTAATTTAACCTAACACTAAACTTAATTCTAATTTTGTTTGACATTTTGATACCTTTCTTCTCCCGGCCGGGGTTGGTTCTACTTGCCCCGCCTCCACACTGACTTTCAGTCAATATCAACGGTTGTTTGAGTTTGTATTCCCTTCAAAATATTCCGAAAATGATGCACACACATGTCCTCACAATAGGATAACGCACGACCACTTGTCAACGAGTAGTATATATAACTCGTATATCGCCTCGTATTTTACTTGTATCTTCGAATTTCTCGTATATTGGGCCACTCGTATGTCGAGGTACCACAGTACTTTTGTTGTATAATAGTAGAAAGTGATTTTTGGGAAAAAAAGTTATCAAATTGCGACATTAAGGTCACTATTTTTTACGTTATGCGAATAGGATTATTTTTTGGGGGGTTTCTATGGGTTGAGACTTTCGGCAACGTATTATGGAAAGCGACTCAGTGGTTAGCGCGTCTGCCGCACAGTTCTGTGATCGAGGGTTCAATCCCAGAAAAGTGGCCTAAAAGGAGCAATTCCTTGTCTTCATTTAAATCAAGTTCCTCTCAGGCTGCGTGAGATTTATTTATTTATTTCCCACCATCGATCGTTGAAGCCCCGGTCGCAAACAAGGCAAATTGCCATTATGCGGCGTTACAAAGCGTTTCACGAATCTTTGACTGAAGTCGTAACAGCCAGGGCTTTTCATGGCGTTCCCCATCGATTTGCCGTGGCTGAGAATGAATTGCCGATCAATTGTCTTACCTTCCGGCCAAATTTAATGAGAGCGCCGGAGCTCGCTTGTCACTGGAATTTGGTTTTCGGGGTTTTAGTGGCAGGAGATTGAACGGCATTCGCGTCTTGGAATGTTTGTCGGTTTTTCAGCTTTCGCATTTCTAGCGCAATCAAGGGGACGTCTTGTCAAGTTCATTTTTCGATATGAAAGTCTAATAGATTACAGTGGTACAACGAGATACGACCTTAATTCTTTCCGGGACTGAGCTCTTATGTCGATTTTCTTGTAACTCAAACGAACGTTTCCCATTGAAATGAACTAAAAACAAATTAATTCGTTCCAACCCTCTGAAAAAACACCAAAAACAGGATATTGGATTGGAAAAAATGTTGGATTACGAACCTAACACTAAATTTAATTCTAATTTTGTTTGATATTTTGATACCTTTCTTCTCCTGTGTTGGCTCTTTTTGCCCCGTCTCCACACGGACTTTCAGTCAATATCGAGGGTTGTTTGCTGTTGTATTCCCTTCAAAATATTCCCAAAATGATGCACACAAATGTCCTCACAATAGAATAACGCACGACCACTTTCCAACGAGAAGTAGTATATACTCCTCTCGTATTAGCGAACAAGCTCCGCCATTCGCACTGACTAATGGGAAAAAAACACCACCAAAAACAGGATATTGAATTGAAAAAAAAGTTTTATTTGTTCTAATTCGCCATCTATTAAAGTAACACATAATTAGTGGTTTAATATTACTAAAATGATACGGATTTCGAAGGGGGAGTGAGAGAGAGACGGACAGAGAGGGGGCGGGGGGTGTTTTTTTGGACGCCAAAGCGCTCGTAACATAACATAAACAAATTTAAATGAACTTGGATTACGATGCAGACAAACTCAAAAATAAGTTTAATCGAACCTAACACTAGACTTAATTTTAATTTTGTTTGACATTTTGATACCTTTCTTCTTCCGGGTTGGCTCTATTTGCCCCGCCTCCACACTGACTTTCAGTCAATATCGAGGGTTGTTTCAGTTTGTGTTCCCTTCAAAATATTCCCAAAATGATGCACATAAATGTCCTCACAATAGAATAACGCACGACCACTTGCCAACGAGAAGTAGTATATACGCCATTCGCACTGACTAACGGGCTGTCTGCTCGTATATCAAAATTTGTCTCGTATCTCAAGATAAATATTTGCCCGAAATTTTACTCGTATCTTGAATTGCTCGCATGTCCGGCCACTCATATGTCGAGGTACCAATGTACATATTTTATTACAATTGAACCCCCCTTTACATTTAAACAAGGGAAAAATACGTTCAATGTTTATTTGATCAAGAAACATGAAGTCAATGTCTATCATTCATTCTGGAGCCTTTGCTATACAGTATTGTAATCTTGAATATAAATGTGTCAAAGTTTATTTTTTGGTGGGAGGGATTAAACAGATCAAAAAGTTATTGTTATTGAGTCTGTCTTTTGATTATCACCCGAATAACTCTAGTATTTTTTCCCCCTTTAAAGTGCCACATTACTTGTTAGAATTCAATTGTATAAGACAAAAGAGCACAGAAATGGTTATTGCATGCCAGAAAAACGACTGTTAGTTCCGCCTTCTTATCTTGCTTTGTTTTTTTCTCTTTTCTTCCTCCTCGCACCAGGAGAGAAGTGGATCTCCTTTTAAATGGCTGGCAATTGTACCTTGTAATATGGACCATTAAGTGGCGGAACGTGGCAACAAACCTTTGATTAAATGGATTTGAATCACAAAGAAAGGGCCCGACCCTGCACTTGGAGTTTCAGGTAATAAGGTTTTCTTTTTTTTCAATCGATACGTTTGCACGCTGACTTTTGACACTTGACACATTTTGAAACACTCCTGCCCTGGCAAACCTGAGATTAAATCAAGTCAGCTATAATCAAGTATAATGTTATATTCATTTTTTTTGCATTATTACTGATTGGTTTGTGCGGAAATCCTTGTGCTGTTCCAAATAAGTTCATTGTGCTAATATGGGGAATGAGTATAATTAGTTAGCGGATCTGCGTTCCATTAGAATATTTTTTTTTCTCTTTTCGGTGTAGAGTTCTGTGCTCTTAAGATCAAAGAGTTTTAAAGCTAGCTAGCAGATGTGCTCCTAACATTGGAAATTCCGGGAATAAAACTGCATTTAAGATCGGCTTATTTCAATGAAATCAAGTTTTTGATTAGAAAAAGAGCTTGAGATTTAAGTTTTCTGCTTCGATGCTGCTTTCGACATTGTAATGGTTTGTTTTGAAGGTTTTGTATTTAGTCAAATTGATTTGGGAGGATACACTGCCCTCTGGTGGTAACCATGACTATGGCGCCTACCATGGCCACATTTTGAGACTCCTCCTACTACTGTGAGAATCGCAATGATAAGCTGAAATTACAAATATGATGCAAAACTCATTAAAGAATGATTTACTCATTTCTATCGATTGCAATAAGAATTAGCATGAAGCTAGCGCTAGTCAGGAGTGGCTTATCTCCATTTACATATTGCGTCGATTATACTGGTTGTACTGCAAATGAAGCATTACGTTTTGTCTGTCGGGTTTACTAAGATAAAGCCAGGTATTTTATTTTCTATTGGGCATTTAATGCCTTTTTATAAAGTGCCATCTTGGCCCATGGTCAAAAAAAAAAAAAAGAACGCTTGAGAAAATCGAGTCATTACCTACGTCGAATTTCAGAGCCGCATGGAAATCTATGTAAGTATCTGCACTGTTTGCATAATAGATTAGAAATTTGCATTTTTGTTCATTTTCTATGTATGCACAGTGCCTGGAAGAATAACACTCCATGCATATCAGATCAGCCTGCCTACAATTTTGCGCAGTATATTATTTGACAATCTAAAATGTGTAATTTGCATGAAATTGCTTAATTAAAACATAGTCACTGGGGGTATTAATTTCTTTGTATGACAGCGGTGTGGAGTGAGGGAGAGCAGGGGAGATGTAAAATGCTGTCAGATAGCGCTGTCACACAGGCAGAAAGGAAATTCTGCCACATTTGCACCCCCCCACAGACACTATATGCCCCCCTCGCGTCCCCCTCTTTCCACTAAGAGCGCAGCACGATGGAGGGGATAACGCCTGCCCCGCTAATTTAGGTTATGGTGGTAAACGGAGGCCACTAAACTCGAAAGATACTAGGCGGGGGGAGTTGGAGGTGGCGGTTTTGGGGGGGGGGTTAAATTAGGAGAAAACGTAGTCTTTGTGCCATGCCATCGCGGTCTTCCAGATGAGTCTGGCGTTAGCGCTATCGCGGCGTCTGTTAGGGAAAATCCAGTTTTTCGGTGTGTTCTCTGATGCCTTATTTCAAGGGTTTCAAACTCGGGTTGGTTCGCGGGCCACATTAACATCAACTCGATTTCATGTGGGCCGGACCATTTTAGATATCATATTTAGATATTTTTTTAATTGCATTATAAGAACTGGATCAAAAGCCCTGAATATTCAGTTTTTTATAGATCTAAAACAATTTTTGTTTTAGCTTTTTTTAAATATATTTTTAGATTTTACTAAATTATTTTTTAACTAAAAACACAGAAAACATTTATTAAAAAATTACAATTATTGATTTAAAAGGGGGAAAATCAGGAAATATAATATTCATCTATAATCTTCATTTGAATTTGATCCTAAAACAGAAAGTCGGCACTCATGATTTACTTACTTACTTAGGTGGGTGGGTAGGTAGGTGGGTAGGTAGGTGGGTAGGTAGGTGGGTAGGTAGGTGGGTAGGTAGGTAGGTAGGTAGATAGGTAGATAGATAGATAGGTAGATAGATAGATAGGTAGATAGGTAGATAGATAGGTAGATGGATAGATGTATACATACGGTAGGTCTTAACAGCCATTTTTTGTCATTTCCTGTTGATGTTGGTGAAAAATAATGATTGATAATAGATCATCGGTTTAAGAGTCAGTGTTGTTGGTATATATTTTCATATCTGACAGTCAATGTTGTTGGTGGGCTGCAGTTTAGTATGAATGAAGGTTTGTTTTTTTGTCGATTTAATCATGTTGACCGCATAAAATTTTGCGAGGATTTCTTCCGAAACGGTTTTCTTGAGCAAGCAACAGTTTGAAGTTGACATAGTTGTTGTTTTTTTTGTTGGCGCACCATTTTTTTTCCCCGCGAGTCCATGTTGACGATCAATAGTGAATTGAGACATTTTTGGGGTATGTCAAATGTCAATTCATTGTCAGACTTTACGATATCTCATTTTTCTTTGCACATGTGGATGAAAACTGTAGGTAGAAATATATTTTTGAAATTTCCACTTGCAATCCCAGCCCAAAGTCTGGAAAAAAAAGCGTGACTTCCAGTCCGTAAAATACGACATCTTGCAAAGAACAATGTCAACACCAGTGAACAGGAAGCAGCTGCTCTTTAATTGTTGCCACCTTGTGTCATTAAAAATGGAGGAAGAAAAGGGCACGCAGGCTGCGGAACCAAAGGGATGAAGCAAAAAAAATAAAAAAATAAAATACTGTGAGGCGGGAGTCTTTGGAGCTTGACAAAGAATAAGATTAAAGCGCCTTTTTTGTCGGACGACGACGTCGGCTCGCTTGCAGCCTCGCACATCTGTACCCTTTTCTTAAATATCAAAGCCTTAACATTTCAGTAATTCCTAAGATGCACCAGGAATTGTGTCGGGGGGGCATGCCAGGTGGAGCATTCGGTCGGTGCAAGCCAGGACTGTTGCTTTTTTTTCTTTGGAAAGTTTTGGGAAAGGTGTTTGAGTTGGATTTATTCATCGTTATCCTATTGTGAGGACATTTGTGTGCATCATTTTGGGATATTTTGAAGGGAATACAAAAGCAAACAGCCCATCGATGGTGAAAGTCAGGGTGGAGGCGGGGCAAATAGAGCCAACCCAGGACAAGAAAGGTATCAAACTTTAATACAAAATTAGAATTAACTTTCGTGTTAGCTTCGATTAAACTTATTTTTGAGTGTGTATGCATCGCAATCCAAGTTAATTTAAATTTGTTTATGTTATGTTACGATAGCGTTGCTGTGCAAAAAGACCCCCCCTTCGAAATCCGTATCATTTTAGTACTATTAAACACATTTTAGTAATATTAAACCACTAGTTATGTGTTACTTTGTTAATAGATGGCAAATTAGAAGAAATAAAACATTTTTTCCAATCCAATATCCTGTTTTTGGTGTTTTTTCAGAGGGTTGGAACGAATTCATTTGTTTTTAGTTCATTTCAATGGGAAACGTTCGTTCGAGTTACGAGAAAATCAACATACGAGCTCAGTCCCGGAACGATTTAAGCTCGTATCTCGAGGTACCACTGTATATGTAAATATGTAAGAGTGTAGCCGAGGACTAAATTCCATCTTTAGTTCCTTGTGTACTTTGAAGATAAATGATGACACATACTAGACACATATACACACAGACAAGTAGCACAATTTTAGACAGCGTTGTGTTGTCAATTTTGTTCACCTAACAGCCAGGCTTTAAGATGATTGGCCAAGGGGTTCAGAGATGACGTTTGGTAATTGGTATTGAGTTCCAGGTGTGAATGGAGAAGGTGCTTTGGCTAACTTAGCACTTTTTGTGGAGGGAAGTACACAGTCACCTCTAGAGCCAGCCCTTGTTGATGTTTTGGATTTTTTTTGTACAAAATCTTGCAGTGGAGGAGGAGCTTTGTGTTGAAAGATTTTGTAAACTAAGGTGGCATCTGCATATTTAACAGTATTGTCCCAGTTCAGGCGTTTGTATATATTGTTTTAATATCTGACAGTGGTGGTGTTTTTGGCTTTCTGTCCAATACTTTCAGAGCTTGCTTCTAAGTGGTTTCAATTGGTTATGGTGTTGTTTTGCAGACCATTTTGACACTTTCACTGCTGTTGACGGTGAAGGATGTCTAATAAAGTGGGTCTCTTAATCCTTGTGCTGTGAATTAAATTGGTTTGTCAATAGTAGACAGCCAACCCGTTTGAACTGGAAGGTCTAGCAACGAATAAACAAAAGTTAAAATGGACTGGACGCCTACTGCCGTTAGCACCAGCCAATAAGTTGAGAAAAACAAAAAAACTTCTGGTTTTAAAATTATATGTGCATCGGTTTGTTATTAGGGATGAGGCAATTTTAACAATATCCTAATCTTGCAAAGCTGAAACTGTGGGCACCCAATCTTTTTATGATGGTAAAATGTATGTTATGCGATCTTTTTATGATGGTAAAATGTATGTTATGCTATCTTTTTATGATGGTAAAATGAATGTAATGCATATGGCCAGAATAAGACCAACCCAAAAAAAAAGCTAACATTTGTATGGATTTACAAGTCTAAAACCAAACTGTAATGAGTAAGTTTGTCAGTTTTTTAGCAGCAGTAACAGTATTGTGGAATATTTTGGAGCAAGTTAGTCTAGATAACACCTATTGTGGAATTAGCAGTCGGCCATGAGTCGCCGGTAGCATCCGAGCCTGTTACTGTGTTTAGTAGCTACATTTTCCCTTTTGATCAGAAGTAACAGCTAGCTTGTCCTCCTGAGAGTCAGAATAACATCATCAGCAGATGAATGAGGGGCCAGTGTTTGAGCGCTTGTTGTATCTTTGAAGGTAGGAAATGATCTAAAAACGGGTAGAAGGAGAGAGCCAAGGTTTATTGTGGAGATGAAATGATGTCAGTAAGACAGCGGGAGGTCGCCACCACTGTTCCCTCTAAGCTGCGCGCGTGCGCAATTGCGCACTACTCTCGTCTTCTCTGCGCAGCAGAAATCCTATGGCGCGCAGTAAAAAAAAAAAAAAAAGGATTTTTTTTTTTTTTTTTTTTTTTTTTTTTTTTTTTTTTACCCCTTTCTTCATGATGGGCTCGGTTCTAATGTCCAAAGAGCTCCAGTATTTGTATTTAATCATTAAACGCTGTTTTCGGCTGGATTTGACCGAATTTGAGAGCATTTTGAGCCGTTTGGCGAATGGACGTATATAGACTTTTTTTGCCTCCATCGCGATATCATCACGACATTTTACCAAGGAATTCACTTCCCTGGGCTCGGTTCTAATGTCCAAAGAGCTCCAGTATTTGTATTTAATCATTAAATGCTGTTTTAGGATGGATTTGACCCGATTGCTGTCATTTTACGGCTCGGTTCTGCTACATCTGCCCGCCCAAGAGTGCCTTATCCCGGGCTGCCATTGATGGTAGACTAACATTGATTTTTACTATAATTTGGACAACACCGGCGGCGGGCCGGATTAAAAATCCTAACGGGCCGTATATGGCCCGCGGGCCGAGGTTGAAAAACTTGTACACACACGATCCGGGGGCGGGGCGAGCGCGCGAATCCCGTTTCGGCGAAACCTCCGTTCGGCCGAATGAACGTTCGGCGGAACGTCCATTCGGCGACCTGCCCGTCTGTCAAACGTCCGTCGGCGAAACGTCTTTAGGCGAATCATCCGAGTACCGATGATGTCGCTCACACTGGTACTCAGTGCGCTCAGGGAGGTTGACTTTCTGCTCAGACCAACGAAAAATTAGAGGGAACATTGGTCGCCACCGATGTCAGCAGGATGAGGTGGATACCACAGGACTGAGGGCGGACGTACACGCTGACGGGGCCTCCCGTGCAACCCTGACGGCAGCTTCAGCGCCACCTTAATTGGTCCTTTGATGGCGTCGCAAAAGGTGTCGAAGGCAATGACGCCGTGGTACATTATGCGTTTTCTTTTCATGCCACCAGCTTTTTCTCGCCATCTTTGCTTTTTGATGTTTTTCCTTTTTTTTAATCAGCACCCTCGTCTGACATCAGGGCAAAAACTGGTGGTATCGTGGAATTGATCAAATATGTTCCTTAGACTTAAGTTGGCTTCAAACTGACCGTGTGGTAAAACGACGATTGTAACATTTTAATCCGGATCTGAATATTACAAGATTAGAGTTTTTTTTTTCTCCTTTGGTCGGTTTGAACGCAAAATGGCGTCAGCAACGTGGCAAATGGCGTCTGGTCTGAACGCAGCAATATTCTGTAAAAGTAGTGCAACAGAATACTTACTATTTGTGTTATGAAGGAATTCTGGTTGTGACATCACAACCAGAATTGATGTTCATGCCGAACTTTTGTATTGCTGCGATAGCTAGCTAGCACTAACAGAGCGATCACACGGCAAAAAGAGAATAGTGTGCCTATGGATAGCATGCTAGCAAAAATCTGCTGCTCATTGTAGGTGAGAAATCATCTTTAGTGGGCGTGGCCAAGGTAGCTGAGAAAGCTCATTAGGATCGAACTTCATTATTAAGCCTTTTCTGTCTGTTTTTGTATGGATTTGTGTCCAAAATATGCTCTATGATCCTTCTAAAGTTGCTTATTGTAGTATTCCATAGCACCTCGAAATCTACGTTGTTGTTTCCTTACTTTTTCATTGAATAACATTTTTCACGTAAACAAAACATGACGGTAAAGAGGGATCAGAGAACTGTTCCAGGTTCCGCACCTCGAAATTAGTTTAAAAAAAACGCTGTCAAAATTAACTCAACAAAAGTTGCGTACCCCAATATTTACGTAATATAGATATATTAAACATTTGTTTGCATTGCCTTGTAGGCAAATACAATATTCCGTAAAAGTCGTGCAACAGAAAGGGTTTCCGAATAGACTTCCGCGGAACCCATCATGTTCCCCGCCGGAACGTGTGCTTATCTAAAGACACTTGGGGAGCTGTTTAGAGCGACTCCTTTTGAAAGGATTCGAAGAGATTCAGCTCTCTTCTTAATGGAGTCGGAGAGCTCGTTAGGCAGGCCACAAACAAGCAAGCAAAGGCCGAGTGCTTCCCAAGTCCCGTGTTTCATCCCAAGATGTGTTGCCGTCGTTTCCCCGGAATACTCCCGCTCCTCTCCACAACCACAAACGCACACTAGGGGGTACACATGAACACACTCAATGAGTCTTGAGGTAGTAACCTCCCCTGACCCAACTTCAAAGCCACGTGGACTCCGCTGGAACTCCGCTGGAACTCCCCTGGAGCCTCTCTCTCTCCGGGCTCCGGGGGTCACGGGATCAAGGGGATCAGACTTGATCTCATCTGTTTGTTGCCGGTCGGCCCCCTTTAGCTGCTTGTTGTGGCGTTCAGTTCTCTCCGGAAGCCTGCTTTAACGGCACCTGAAATGCGAGCTGAGATTTGAGATGGTTTTGACTCGCCAGGACTTCCTGTAAAGGCTTTTGAAACATGACATTGAAATTGTTTGAGGAGCAGCGGTGGTTATAAATCTGATATCTGTATGCAGTATGAACACAATTTGATGAATTGTTACGACTAGGTTAAGAGCTGCAAGTATAATGAAGTCACTCAATTAGACAAAAGCTTTGAATTCAATTTTGCTGCTTTCATTTATTGTTTCATTCGCGTCATTCTGGAATGGTTTGTATTGAAAGTGCTGTATTTAGTTTGATTGATTTGGAGCATACCCCGCCGTTTGGTGGCAAGAGTTAATAACATATAACTCTCGTCTACCATGGCCACGTTTTGAGACGACTCCTGCTGTGAGAATGGCAATGATAAGCGCAAGCTTTCGTGCCGAAATATCGTGAGAAAATCATATCAAATAATGATTATCTCATTTATAGGGTTGTCTAACGAGTTGTTGACTTGTTAGGACACAGAATTGTTGGATGTTGATTTAAAGAGCTTAAGGAGTTGTGAGTTATTTGGAGAGATTGCCTTGTTCGAGAATTCATAAACCTATTTCTTTGAGTGTTGTATATTTTTGTAGGGGTTTTCAATTGTTCTAGCGGTTCTCGCAAGTGGTTCATCGCAACGCTAGCAGATACCCTTCACGTACTACTTGAGTTAAATTGTGAATGCTAAATGTAATTATGTGCTCTATTTGCATGCTGGAGAATGAATTTTCTTTGCATAAAACACGAGTCATTTCAATATATGTCAGTGGTAATAGGTTCAAATCACAAAAAAATATATGTTTTGATGAACACGTATATTGGTTGTACTGTAAGGCTGTACATTTTTATCTTAGCGTTAAAGTTGGAAGATCATATCACGAAGGTCATTTATTATATATTGACATTTATGGCTCTTTTGAAAGTGCGCCAATAGTCGAAATGAATATTATTGCAAGGATGAACATTTATGTCTTTGTTTTATATCTCCTAAAATTAGTCTGCAACACATTTTTGTTATCCAATTTTTAATTTTTTCCCCCTGATGAAACAACATTTCCCCAAATAAAGTCAGTTCACAATAATGTGACTTGACTTGCCCAAGAAAAAATAATTATTTTGGGACATATTTTGGAGTTGTAGGTTAAGACTTAACTTCAGTCCCACTCGTACAATCAATCATGGCAGTATTTGTCATTTAATCATATCGACGCATACAATTAAATCTCTGCAAATACTCACATTCTTCTTCAATGCGCCCATCATGAGATCTTAAAAAAAAATCCAATCTGCTCAAATCATAGATTTGGACTGACAGCCATGAGTTTTTCACGTCTGCTTTGATTAGCTTTCTCCTGGAAGTCCATGCGAGAGAAAAGATGCGGCGCCGATGACACGCGGCAGTCTCGTCTGACGAGCGGGAAGGAAATGATAGATATAGATATAACTCCTTGTCAGGATCACAGAGTGGCAGCGCATTCGCGAGGGTCCGTCGCAGCCTGGCAAGGACTGACTGATGGAACACCATTTTGCACGGAAATGATCAATCCGTACTTAACTTAGAATGTACCGCCAACTCTCAATTCACCACATATTTTATCCCCCGTTCATTTCAACGGCGAGCCGGCATTCGCACCGGATTTTTTTTTAACCCCCTTCCCCCGCTTTATAATTGAGGCATTTCAATTAAACGCAGCCAATTACCGAATGCTTCAAAAGTGGATGGTGGAGTTGCGGCTTTTATTTTTTTTGTGGTTTTGATCTATTTACTCGCAAGCAAAGCAGCGTACCGACGCCAAGTTTCAAAAACAGCCGAGGCTCCACATGAAAGGGTCATTTGATCATATATTTTTTATTTTTGTCGTAAAGAGAAAAGCGTGCCAATGAGGAGTCATTCCCCATTAAAGTCAAGCAAAATTTTCTGGTCCGCATTAAAAAGCTCTTTATATATATATATATTAAAAAAAAGAGATATGTATCATGCATGTGGATATGCATAAACATGATGGAGGAGCTTAAGTAGAAAATGAGATCTGATGCCGTCATGAAGAAGAGAAAACCGGCGTGCTCGGAATGCATTTAAATTTAAATATTCATGTCATTATAATTCTAAGGAATGTGGAGCGACCGTATGATATTTTATTGACGAGGTTTTAAAAAATGAATGCTGTCCCCACTCCTTAATAAAAATACTTGGCTTTCACTGGTAAGGAGACGACAACCGCTGCAATATAATTTGGCGGTAAATGGACGTGGCTACAATCAATGGTGTCCACACATTTGGATTAAAGAACGTCAAATTTGATTGGTAGGCTAACAAAAATTAGCCTTGAAATGTAAAATGCTAATACAAACATTGTGGGAACACATATGCAGGACATTGTTAGTGGTTAACCTCGATTTGTATCAATTTTATATGCTGATTTTTTTTCTTTTGCTTACTATTTGTGTTATGAAGGAATTCTGGTTGTGACATCACAACCAGAATTGATGTTCATGCCGTGCTTTTGTATTGCTGCGATAGCTAGCTAGTTAGCACTAACAGAGCGATCACACGGCAAAAAGAGAATAGTGTGCCTATGGATAGCATGCTAGCAAAAATTTGCTGCTCATTCTGGGTGAGAAATCATCTTTAGTGGGCGTGGCCAAGGTAGCTGAGAAAGCTCATTAGGATCAAACTTCATTATTAAGCCTTTTCTGTCTGTTTTTCTATGGATTTGTCCAAAATATACTGTGATTCTTCTAAAGTTGCTTATTGTAGTATTTCTTAGCATCTCGAAATCTACGTTGTTGTTTCCTTACTTTTAAATTGTATAACAATATTGTAAATTCTGGGAAAACTAGCAGAATTGTGGTTTTCATATTTTTCACGTAAACAAAACATGACAGTAAAGAGGGATCGGAATCAGTTTAAAAAACGGCTCTCAAAATTAACTCAACAAAAGTTGCGTACCCCAATATAGACATAATATAGCTATATTAAACATTTGTTTGCATTGCCTTATAGGCAAATACAAGATCTTTGTGCATGTGCTTGAAGCCTAATTATGAATTTGTCGTACAATTGTGTTCCTAAGATTGCCTTCTGTCATAAATAGCCTTCACATTTTGAGGCCCAGACTTGATATTTCTGTCCCCCTCGGTTGTAGTTATCATTTTGTCATGTTTTCACCTTTCATTTAAAGAACCTTCAACCTTGAGGGTGTTTTTGTGCGTGTACTCATCTCAAGGCAGACAACACAAAGCTTGAGATGAGTTGATAGTGTGAAAGTAGAGAAATGAGATATAGGTGGATAGATTAAGTACCCCCGTCCGTCCCCCTTTCCGTCTTCTGCCGGTCCTGAGTAATTATGCCGTTTGACCAGCGGCGAGCAACACGGCGTGAAGCGGGATGTGCCGAACCTCCAGCGGGTGGACGTGAGTGACGTCAGGCAAGGGGGGGTTGTGAACATGTTAATTATCTTTTGTTTTGGGCACTCAGAAATGAAAACCTTTAATCACCAAGCCTGCTCTGAAGCTTGTCATGAGCACATCATCAGCATATGATCAATAATAAATGAAATGCACATAAAGATGGGAGAGGTGGGAAAAAGTGATTAAATTACAACTATTATTTCTTCCATTTTTGATGGAGTGCCTGCAAGTAATGAAAAAATAAGGCGTAGGGGGCGACAAGATTATTTGATATTATTGGTGCTGCAATGATGAAATCGATTAAATGGAGTAATCCAATTAGAAAAAGCTTCAAATTCAATTTTGATGCTTCGATTAATTGCTGGAGTGGCATTGGAAAGGTTTTCTTTGAAAGTGGCACCGGTTTCTTTATTTACATCTCCTGAAATGTTCCTGCAACATATTGTTTGTTATCCAATGACTCGAATCATTGAACTCATTATTTGATAGATTCATGTACAGTGGTACCTCGACATACAAGCACCCCGACATATGAGCATTTCAAGATACGAGTAAAATTTCAAGCAAATAATTATCTCTAGATACGAGACAAATTTCGAGATATGAGAAAGCCAGGTGGCCAAGACATGAGAGGCTGTTTATGATTTTAGCGCACTGTCTTTTTTGCCGCATCTCTTTCGTGTATAACCGATATCTACGAGCACTGGGCGGAGCGTTGCATTTTTTTCTGTTTTTTTCCCGTCACTCAGCGCAAAGTGTATATTACTTCTTGTTGGCAAGTGGTCGTGCGTTATCCTATTGTGAGGACATTTGTGTGCATCATTTTCGGAATATTTTGAAGGGAATACAAACTCAAACAACCCTCGATATTGCCTGAAAGTCAGGTTAGAGGCGGGGCAAAAAGAGCCAACCCAGGAGAAGAAAGGTATCAAAATGTCAAACAAAATTAGAATGAAGTTTAGTGTTAGGTTCAATTAAACTTATTTTTGAGTGTGTCTGCATCGTAATCCAAGTTCATTTAAATTTATTTATGTTATGTTACGAGCGCGTTGCCGTGCAAAAATCCGTATAATTTTAGTACTATTAAACACATTTTAGTAATATTAAACCACTAATGTGTTATTTTGTTAATAGATGGCGAATTAGAAGAAATAAAACATTTTTTTTCAATCCAATATCCTGTTTTTGGTGTTTTTTCAGAGGGTTGGAACGAATTACTTTGTTTTTAGTTCATTTCAATGGGAAACGTTCGTTCGATTTACGAGAAAATCGACATACGAGCTCAGTCCCGGAAAGAATTAAGCTCATATCTCGAGGTACCACTGTATTAAATAATCAATAGCTATGCTGATAGGATATATATATTTTCATAAAAGCAAGCTTTTCTGAATGTAGGAAGAGTCTTTTTGGCATAGGAGCTCTCGCCGTGCAATGAAGCAGCCATTAGTGGTCCGAATCCTAATTTTCTATTCGTCTTTGTCCCCGGTACAGCTTTAAGATGGTCGTAATTCTCAGCGTCGGAGTTAGCATGCCGCCCGCTCCATTAGTTTACCGCTCCGCCCGGGCCTCCTCTCCCAGAACATACACAACGAGCGGCGGCGCCGGTGGTGGATTACGTCCTCGTAAATCCTCCGCCTCCTTCATCTCCCTCCGATGGAAGCGTGTCATGGCGAGTAAGCCAAACGAGATGGCCTCCCAAGAGCGGCGTCAACACGCTGTTTGCGATAGCACTCGTCAAACGGTTTTCTCAGGAGAGTTTAGGGCGTGGCCGGATCGTAGCGGCGAATTAGTGATTCGTTGATGAGGCGGCATCGCATTCTTTAGTCTGTGCATTTGGTGTGTGGCGTCAAAGCTGTTTCATTTGGTGTGTGTGTGTGTGTGTGTGCGATTCTAATTTGTTCAGGGGAAGTTTTCAAACTGTGGAAACAATGTTATTACACTTTGCCACAATGGCGGCGGCGTAATGTGCTATTTGCCATGCCGGCCCCGGATTCCGCAGATGGAAATTAGGGGAGAAAATTGCTGCTAACTACTCAATTACAGCGCTCGATGGCGCTTGTGACCTCGCTTGACGGCAGTGGCACGACAGAGCCAATCACCTTCCCCGCGTGGCATTAAATTAGAATAGGGGGAAAAAGAACAATTGCACATATCCATCGCAGAAAGACATTTGAATTACCGCCGATGCCTCGGCTTCATATTGAACAATTAAGTTTAGTGATGGGATTTTATGGGGCGGTTCGGAAGGCAAGGTTAGCATGACGGAAGCGAGCGCTGTCCTTGGATTTTCAATTGGACAATTAAAGGCAACAGAAGTCATCTGACGGAGATAATGTCATGATAATTAATCATGTGTTTACATTTTTACCTGGAAGCTAACTCTTGTTCATAGTTGTATCGTTAAGTATTGCTTGCACACGGATTGCAATCATTTACAGTGGTACCTCGACATACGAGCACCCCGACATACGAGCAATTCGAGATACGAGTAAAATTTCGAGCAAATAATTATCTCTAGATACGAGACACATTTTGAGATACGAGAAAGCCAGGTGGCCAAGACATGAGAGGCTGTTTATGATTTTAGCGCACTGTATTTTTTACCGTATCTCTTTCGTGTATAACAGATATCTACGAGCACTGGGCGGTGCTCAGTGTTTTTTGTCCCGTCACTCAGCGCGAATGGCAGAGCGATCGCTAATACGAGGAGTATATATTACTTCTCGTTGGCAAGTGGTCGTGCGTTATCCTATTGTGAGGACATTTATGTGCATCATTTTCGGAATATTTTGAAGGGAATACAAAAGCAAACAGCCCATCGATAGTGAAAGTCAGGGTGGAGGCGGGGCAAATAGAGCCAACCCGGCCGGTATCAAACTTAAATACTAAATTAGAATTAAGTTTAGTGTAAGGTTCGATTAAACTTATTTTTGAGTGTGTCTGCATCGTAATCCAAGTTCATTTAAATGTGTTTGTTATTTTACGAGTGTGTTGGTGTGCAAAAAGGGCCCCCCCTTCGAAATCCGTATAATTTTAGTACTATTAAACACATTTTATTAATATTAAACCACTAGTTATGTGTTACTTTGTTAATAGATGGTGAATTAGAAGAAATACAACATTTTTTCCAATCCAATATCCTGTTTTTGGTGTTTTTTCAGAGGGTTGTAACGAATTAATATGTTTTTAGTTCATTTCAATTGGAGACATTCGTTCAAGCACAAGAATATTGACATACGAGCTCAGTCCCAGAACGAATTAAGCTCGTATCTTGAGGTACCACAGTAATTGGGGCTCACGCAGAATGATGTGCAAAACTTTCATATTCCTTTTTTTTTTTACTCATTGTTAAGTAGTGCAAAATCCATGAGTTAAGCACGTAGCAAAATGTCTCGGTTCTGAACTTCTCAAGTGTCCTTCGTCTTGCTTTGTTTGTGTTGTTGCTACTTAGGAGTAAATGGAACTGTCTCGCCTTGATCGGTGTAAGATTTCACATTTAAACGTGATGTTTGTGATGTGTTTACCCAGCTGGGAAAGATGATCTCCGCGCGGCGTCGGAAAGTGTAACGCAATGACTTGATTTATTTTCCCCTCCCTCTGTTGGAGTCATTTAAAACCACAGTACATAATCGCTTTTTCCCCCCGTCCAAGTTTACCGAAGTCACTTGTGAGAGCTCCGTATCAGAGAGAGGAACTCGAGAAGCTCTTTTGTTTGGACTTTGAAGCCAAATACTGGAAAGCAGGCTGACTTCAAAATTGCGCCAGGAGTAGTCTTTTGCGGTTTCACCTGACAGCTGCGAGTCAGATGATCCTACCGACTTGTCGTGTTTTGCTCCCATGGAATCGGCAGCATCTGCCGACCTGTAATCAGTACAGACCACAGTTTAGCCAGACGTGTTTTCTCCTTGCCAAAGGTTCGCGTGTGTATACGTTGCGGTCGCTTTGACAACCGCCGTCCAGATCGCCAGCCGGAGCTCCTCGCTCGCTTATCTCATGCCTATCTAGTAATAATGGGTAGTGCTGCAAGGGAAATATGATTAACTGTCTTTAAGGGTGGATTTGTCTTTCTGATGGACAAGACATAAGGTTGAGGAATTTTGTTAGACCCTGAGTTTGCGAGAATTGGTGGACATTTTGGCTTTGAAATTCTTGAAAAGCTATTTTTCACTACTCTGGCATTTTTATATTTGTCAACAATAGGTTATAAAGTGCTTAATTAGCTCAACTTACAGTCAATGGTGAAATTATAACGGGACATATAACATATACCGTATTTTCACGACTATACGGCGCATCGTATTTTTAGCCGCAGTGTCAGTAACGAGTGCTATTTCTGTATTTGACACACATAAAGGACGCACCGTTTTTATAGACGCAGCAAGGCATGGCAAAACATACACCAGCTTAAACATACACGCTACACCCACACGCTAAAAACACGTTTTTAAAAAGGCAACGGAAGCAAAACTGAGTTCGGTTGTACGTTATTTAGCCATTTTACAATGTACTCACGGCATCATCACCCACAAATCCATCAAAGTCCTCATTTTCTGAGTTTCATACGTTCGTCCAGGCGGCCACAATCCATTCGCAAATAGCAGCTAGCTAGTAGCTAGCGTAACTTTTCCAACGCTGCTTTCCATGCTTCGTCAAGCTGTGTCGATGTCGATCGCCAGGCCACAATCCATTGGGTGTATTGACAAAAGAACTACATATCCCAGCAGTCACTGCGCAGTACTTTTTCTACGGGGAAAATAGTAGAGTCGGGGGCTCCTTGCCGTAGTTGTGAGAGCTGTAGAGGATGGTGTACCCTATCGACGGATTTATTTTATTTTATCGTGATAACAATTTTAGTATTGTTCCATATATAAAGCGCGCTGGATTATAAGGCGCCCTGTCTATTTTGGAGAAAATTTAAGACTTTTATGTGCGCCTTATAGTCGTGAAAATACGGTACCGTATTTTCTCGTATGTACGCCGTTTTTGTTGCAAAAAAAATGTTGCCTGAATTGAGGGTACGGCTTATATGCGCACAAATTCGACTTGACATGCACGAAACTGCAAGGTGACCAAGATGAAATAACGCAAAACAATGCGGCCGATATGGTCCTTTATTTCAAAATACAGAAAAGAGAAAACGATTAAACGCTGAACAAAATTGATTTCGACGTCTTTGAGTGAAATTCTTGCATAAAACAAAAGGCCTCTACTCGCGTATCATGTGATTTACTGCATTTTTTTCCCTTCTTCCATCTAAAATCGTTATGCTAACCATGTTGGACACACGTTCCACGAATGATAATGATCATTGCGATACTGGAAGGATCCTCCCAACAGGTTTTTGTTTCAAAAAGTAGCCCCACGACTAACAATTAGAGGCACTGAGTATAATATAATTCCGACACATGGGTTCTTTCAACCCTCAAATCTCAAGGTAGATTTTACCAAAGGCAGCGCATGCTCACTCACATAAAATTGCTTCCAGCCGTGTCAGTATTAACACCGATTCAATGTCTTTTTATCATTTCTGGGCTGTTTGCCTATGCATCATCACTGGAGGGGCTAAATACACACTAACCTTTTTTTTTTCTTTCCTTTTCTCCATATTCAGTAGGTGTCAGACATCAAAACATTTACATCATTAAAATGCTCACCATTTGTGGCCTTTGGAGAATGGTAACCTATAGTAGATTTAAATCCCCTCGCCCCCTCTTCCATCCTCCTAGAGAGCAAAACAAAGACTGCCATTAGTTCTTTAGAGAACGCCATTGCTAGGTTCTGCGGGAGGACCTACCTTTTGGGATCAATTATGTGGCCACGGGCTCTTTTTAAAAAGAGCCTCGCCTGATTAAAACCCTGCCGCTTTCCCAAGGTCCCTTTGTGCGGCGTGCCTCGGCCCTCGCCACAGCTATTTATTAGCATATTGTCTTTTAAAGGTCATTGTCTGTTTTGCACGACCCCACTCGATCTAGAGTAGGCCGCAGTCGGAATCGCTGGCTATTCCACTGCTTGAGGTCAAGGGGAGGAAGAGGAACAAGGTGGATGAAGAATCGTTGTGCCTATTTACCACCCATAATGCAACAGGAGGCGCGTCCACACAGCTGCGTGTCCATCGAGAGATTTTTTTTTTTTCCCTTCGACTGTAGCTAGGTGGGCCAGACATACTATTAGCGGATAAGATGAAAGATTGTTGAGCATTGCCACAAAGCTTAGAGAAGGTTGCGAAAAATGCCGTATTTTCTCGCATATTAGCAGCCTCCACGTATAAGCCGTACCCTTGAAATTGCCTTAAAATCGAGTTATTTTACAATTTCTCTCGTACAAAACGACCCCTGATTCATAATTTTCACATGTGCTATTTCGGAGATATTGTATGAATCCAAATGATCGATTCCTGGATTGCACATTCCTAGATTGCACGTTCCTAAAGTTGCCTGCACGTAGACAAATTCAAAAAGGAAGTCACGTGAGCAGTGCAACCAAGAAGTGTGTCTGTAGCGGTCAAGTTTGTCATTTTTTTTGTCCATAGTGGTCTAGTTTGACAATCCCTAGGTAAGATGGCGGCGCCCTGAGTGAGCTTTGGCAGGCACAAGTAAGGGACTTTTTTCACGTTTTATGCGAGATAGGTTTTTTTCTTGAATTCCATTCAAAGAGGTCAAAAAAATTTGTCTTGCGTTACGGCGTTTCGTACTTTTCACCTTGCAGTTTCGTGCATGTCAAGTCTAATTTCTGCCCACATAAGCCGTACCCTCCATTCAGTCATCATTTTTTTGAACGACAAATATTGGTGGCAGCCTTTATGCCACTAAATATCTTTGTTGACCTTTTAAATATTGTTATTTTCCTTAGTTTACTCTGCAGTTCTTTTTGGCCATCGGTTAAACGTCCAAACAATTTGCTCCACTGCTACACTTGAAATGCTCAAAGCCTGTCGGGACATATTGAGAGCCTTGGTAGTTGTATATTTTCAGAATAAAACGGTGTATTTGTTTCAGTTTTGTGTTGGAAAAAAAACCTGAAATGGTCTGTGTGTATTCCGTCTCCCCTCGTTGCTTTTATCTGAATGGCAACTGCCGTGTTTATCTTGTCAATGTGTGATTCGCGTAACTGCATAAATTGGGCTTTCTTTTAAATCAATTTAAAACAAAACTCGCCATTCCTTACCTTATGGCTGACGAGACAATTATTGTACGGGAGGATTTCTCCAACGACTGAAGTCTCAGGCTGTCCCCAGTAGTGCAAATGAAAGTCAAATGGGCTAAAAGTGTCGAGGTGAGCAACTCGGTGTGGCAATACATCAAGATGCGACAAGATGCCTGGGAAAGCTTTAAATTCTCCTTTTGAGCAAAAGTGCCACTTTGACAGATTTAAGGAGAGGCAAGGGAGATGATCTGCACGTTTTGAGGGCACGTTTGCATTCAAGAATAGGAATACGTTTCTCTCGTGTTGAGGACTCTCCACATCTGCTCTATGTGGAGGCTACTCAGGGGATAATGCTTGACTTTATACTCCGTTGCAGTGGGCAAGTAAAGTTCCCGGAAAGGAATTTCAGAATACTTGTGTGTAATGCAGGCTTTGTAGTTTTTGGGTGGTGTATCCCGCAAGTTTGTGTGTGCGTCATGAGAGACTCTCGGCATCCATCCATATCTGACTTTGATTAATTGGCCTGGCATCCCTCCGTCTCACCATCGGGTGGCTTGACAGGAAGCTAGACCGTAGGAAATCACGAGGAATGAGCCTTTTTTTTTTTATTAGGGCTCCCTTTTTTTGTCAGTTCCTTTTCTCCCCGTTGCCATCTCTCCTTACTTCCATGCTGACTGTCAGCAGGTGATGAAGACACACTCCACAGAGCTTTGCCAGGTCTGCTCAAATCACTCAAGCACCATCAGAATGACAGATGGTGCATTGTTTTCTGGCCGGCAACTTAGGTGGAATTAGTTGCACTCGCTGTGACAATGCTTTGACTTTGGAAAAGTTTTCCGGGTTATTGCTCCTTGTTTTTGTTTTGTTTTTTATGCTGAGAAAAAGATGCTGCATTCATCTGAACTCACCCAGAAATTGAATTGAAGATGAGATATAAAGCTTTCACCACCTAGTGCACAAATAACAACAACAAACAGACAAATAAACACTCAATAGACAGCAACCGAAATACCCGATGCAACTGAAAACCCGCCACTAGTGGATAGGATCCGATCTTGTGACTAAATCTGATACTGTTCGATATACAAAAAATAGCGTTACTGCGTATTGGATGCATACCTGTCAACCTCTGCCGATAACTGCCCTTATAAATGATTATGATTCCCCTTACAAACCCCCCAAAAACCTTACAAACACCGTACGAGTCGTACGGTGTTTGTAAGTTTTTTGGGGGGTTTGTAAGGGGAATCATAATCATTTATAAGGGCAGTTATCGGCAGAGGTTGACAGGTATGCGGATGGGGTGACTTGGCAAACATTCGAGGTCCATAGAATAACGTAATATATCATTTCTTGTCCCTCCGTTTCTTGGAACTCTGGCTGATGTAATTCTTAAAGCACTCTAGTGCTTCAATGGGAAGAATGAAGTATAATTCAGTGGCGTATAGTATCTATGTACCATATTTTCACGACTATACGGCGCATCGTATTTTTAGCTGCAGTGTCAGTAACGAGTGCTAATTCTGTATTTTACACACACAAAGGGCGCACCGTTTTTATAGACGCAGCCAGGCATGGCAAAACATACACCAGCTTAAACATACAGACACACGCTAAAACATGTTTTTAAAAAGGCAACGGAAGCAAAACTGAGTTCGGTTGTACTTTATTTAGCCATTTTACAATGTACTCACGTCATCATCACCCACAAATCCATCAAAGTCCTCATTTTCTGTGTCCGAATTGAACAATTGTCCAAATTAATCATTGAAAACGCTGAGTTTTATACGTTCGTCCAGGCGGCCACAATCCATTCGCAAATAGTAGCTAGCTAGTAGCTAGCGTAACTATTCCAACGCTGTCTTCCATGCTTCGTAAAGCTGTGTTGTGTTGATGTCGATGTCCAGGCCACAATCCATTGGGTGTATTGACAAAAGAACTATATATCCCAGCAGTCACTGCGCAGTACTTTTTCTACGGGGAAAATAGTAGAGTCGGGGGCTGCTTGCCGTAGTTGTGAGAGCTGTAGAGGACGGTGTACCCTATCGACGGATTTATTTTATTTTATTGTGATAACAATTTTAGTATTGGTCCATATATAAAGCGCACTGGATTATAAGGCGCCCTGTCTATTTTGGAGAAAATGTAAGACTTTTATGTGCGCCTTATAGTCGTGAAAATACGGTACACAAAGTTAGGAGAGGAAAAGCAGGGATTTCCCCCATGTTTATTTTCGACGCGTAAATCAAAATGGCTTCTCAATGACAATGTTACATATGGTGTCCATTGACTTGGTCGTCAAGAATAGCTGCATTTTTATTCTGCCTACCTTCTTAGGGGTCCATGTCTTAATGGCTCCCGTCGTCCTTCTGTTATTCATCACATGTATGTCCCGCCAGTGTTAATACGCAAAAAACACGACTGCCAAGCCTTCCTTCCTCCCGCTACGAACGCCCCCCCCCCCCTTCTATCCACGGTGTTTAACCTCGCTCAATTTGCTCGTCTAGATGAAACAATACTTGTGATCAGCGCGTGTAATGGCACCTTATTAACCCCAATTACCGCAATTAAAACCCTGCTGCCACCGGGCCCCTTTCAAGTCTTAATTAATCAGATGGCAGCGAAGAGGCCGTCAGATGCCCCTGACGACCCCCCCGCCCCCCGTTCGCTAGCGGCAGCTGGCACTGGCGCGCGCCGCCACCTCCTCCGCCGCCCTGACCGAACATGTGGCCTCTCTAAAAAGCACATCTGGCCCGACAAAACATGGCCGTGCCGGCAGTTGAACGCCTCCACTTGAGGAATAAAAGACAAAGAGCCCCTCTGTCGGTATCTGTGATGTGGCTATAATAAACGCCGCAAAGCCCCCCTTGGCACGGTGCCTCGTCGGCAGGCTTGGAACGCTGCCCAGTTTGTTCCTCGCTAATTGCTTAATTGATGCATTGTTTTTACTGATGATACGGATTTGCCCCCACCTCTGGTTCCTCCCTACCACTGCACATGGCGACAGATACAAAAGGAATTACACCCCATTAGCAAGTCACGGTCCTTTTCAGCGAGCTGAATTAGTAGACTTAAAACCATGGAGGCCGCTTCCTTAATTGAGCACAACCACTTGATGGAGTATAATGCTGTGTAAATAACCCCCCCTTCACCCCACCGTGGTAACGGCCGCCAGAGACAAATGAATATCCGGCTATCGTGCCAACCGGAGACTCGTTTAAAACACTAATGAAGAAAAAATCATTTTATTTGCTTCTCGCTGCATAGTTGCCGCTAGCCCATTAGATGAAGTATGTTATGCTGCTTTTCAACCTATTGTCACTGTAAATATACGTGAACTGGAATTTCTTGGACTTTGACTGTCGGCTACATAATGTCTGTGCGACTGCAAAGATGCATGTGAGGGGTTTTTGTGGGACAGTTTAACTTTGGTTTGGACGCACCATGTCCTTAGCGGTGTGTCGGTGTCTCCTTTCTGTGTTGTTCTTATGATGTTAATCTTGTTGCTGTTTGCTATTCTTTTGGCTCATTTTGGAAGACAACTTTCTACTACAGTGGTACTTCGAGATACGAGCTTAATTCGTTCCGGGATTGAGCTCGTATGTCGATATTCTCGTAACTCAAACGAACGTTTCCCTTTGAAATGAACTAAAAACAAATTAATTCGTTACAACCCTCTGAAAAAACACCAAAAACAGGATATTGGATTGGAATTTTTTTTTTATTTGTTCTAATTCGCCATCTATTAACAAAGTAACGCATATCTAGTGGTTTAATATTACTAAAATGTGTTTAATAGTACTAAAATTATACGGATTTTGAAGGGGGGGAGAGAGAGAGACGCAATAGCATTGACGCACGACCACTTGCTAACGAGTAGTATATATAACGCGTATTAGCTATCGCCTCGCCGTTCGAAATGACTAACGGGGAGAAAAAACACTGAAAAAATGCAACGCCCCGCCCAGTGCTCGCAGTTACATTACAAAGAGGGAGTTGCGACCAGAGACATTACACAAGGGAGTTGCGGGGAGAGAGACAGTGGCCATGATGTTCTTATGAGCAGCATCTCGCGTCCGCTGTTTGCTCGTATATCAAAATTTGGCTCGTATCTCAAGATAAATATTTTCCCGAAATGTTACTCGTATCTCGAATTGCTCGTATGCAATGTCAAAAGGCAAAGATCCTCCCAGCGCACAAACATAGACAAGCACTGTCTACTGGCTAAGCAGAAACTATGACGCAGGGGTCCCTTAATTTGTAATACCGGTAAAAATCGTCTGCCGAAGAATGACTAATGTGTCGTCCCGAAATGGGTTTTCTAGCCCTACTTTTTAGTCTTCCCTCCTCTCGGCATCCCACTTGTTTGTAGAGTTTGGTACACACCTCACCACGTAATCCCCCAGCATATTCCCACTGAAGTGGAAGATAAAGAGGACGCTTCCCCTCCGTCGGTGTGTTCGTCCTCGCACTACTCTCCGACGGCTTCCTGCCAACGGGGGCCGGGAATCCGCCAGATGAAGGCTGGTCCCGGTCCGCCGAGAGATGCCGCAGACACAATCGCGCTTCTTTTGCGGTCACAAACAGAAGGCAGGCAAACAACACACCCACACAGAGGTAACTCAACACAGCAACTTCAAGGCCTTCGGAGGGAGTGCTAGAGAGCTGCATAGGTGTTATTTATTCATCAGCCTCCCTTGTAGTCAGGAGGCAACAAGCCCCAAGAGCTGTAAACACGCAAAGATGCGGGTCTCGGCGCGCCCCAACCCGGCGTGGCGTGTCAGAAACGGCAACGGCATCCTCGACGGGAGTGCGACCCCGATCGCACCGCAGTTGGCAAAGCGCCAAAAAGAGCTCTCCGGCTGCGTTCCGCCGCACGATAAATTGATTTTCGGACTTTTCCTGAATATTAATCGAATCAAGCGACTTTGGGCGGAACGCCGAGGATGGCGGATGAGGGAATAATCAGGTAAAAAATACAGAGTGGAAAAGAAATTGAATGCGCCCAAGGAAAGAGGACATAGCATCCCTGGGTAAAAATAGCGTCCCCTGCAAACACATTTGCTATTATAGGAGCGGGGGTGCCTGCTACCTCCCGCATGGATTAGCATGAAGTTGGAACCCGAGAGAGGAAATGACAACTATTGTGACTTTCCTCGAGTTTCATTGCATTATCATAATATAGTGCAGGAGCATGAAGGCGAGGCACCGCTTTCATTGAGCGTTTATCCGATGGTCACTCTCGGACTTCTTTACATTCGGTGTTTTGCACCGCTAACGAAAAAACACATTTTTGTCATGTGCTTTGACTAGCGAGGCCCGTCCAGGCTGGCGAGACTCGTATCCCAATCAATGATCTGTCAAAGTACAACTTCCCTTCATCCTGTTTTCACTTCGAAATGACCTTTCATCCACGCGACTATGGCAGGTGGGAAGCAATCACCATTTTTTCCTCGTGTGACTTTAGTTGCCAAACCTTCCTCAACATGGAGTCAACTAAAGTCCAAGCAGAGAGAGGAAAAACTGGACTAGGAGAATAATCAAACTATGAGGAGATGAAAGTCGCAACATTATGAAAACCAAGTCAATCACTGTAATATCACAAGAGAAAAGTCGTAATATTATGAGAGAAAAATCGCCTCGATGAGTAAGTCATTTTTAGGAGAGAAAAGTCGTACTTGGGAGAAACAGGTATGTATGAGAGAAAGGTCGTACGTATGAGAGAAAGGTCGTACGTATGAGAGAAAGGTCGTACATATGAGAGAAAGGTCGTATGTATGAGAGAAAGGTCGTATGAATGATAGAAAGGTCGTATGTATGAGAGAAAGGTCGTATGTATGAGAGAAGGATCGTATGTGTGAGAAAAAGGTCGTATGTATGAGAAAAAGGTCGTATGAATGAGAGAAAGGTCGTATGTATGAGAGAAAGGTCGTATGCATGAGAGAAAAGTCGTATGTGTGAGAGAGGTCGTATGTATGAGAAAAAGGTCATATGAATGAGAGAAAGGTCGTGTGTATGAGAGAAAAGTTGTATGCATGAGAGAAAAGTCGTTATATTATGAGAGAAAAGTTGTATGCATGAGAGAAAAGTCGTTATATTATGAGAGAAAAGTCGTAATATTATGAGAGAAAAATCGCCTCCATGAGAGAAGTCATTTTTATGAGAGAAGTCATAATATAATGAGAGAAAAATCGCCTCTGAGAGAAGACATTTTTATGAGAGAAAGGTCGTATGTATGAGAGAAAGGTCGTATGTATGAGAGAAAGGTCGTATGCATGAGAAAAGTCGTAATACTGTGAGAGAAAAATCGCCTCCATCAGAGAAGTCATTTTTATGAGAGAAAAGTCGTAATATTATGAGAGAAAAATCGCCTTGATGAGAGAAGTCATTTTTATGAGAGAAAGGGTGTAATTTTATGAGAGAAAAATTGCCTCGATGAGAGAAGTCATTTTTATGAGAGAAAAGTCGTACTAAGGAGAGAAAGGTCGTATGTATGAGAGAAAAGTCGTACTAAGGAGAGAAAGGTCGTATGCATGAGAGAAAAGTCGTAATACTGTGAGAGAAAGGTGGCCATGAAAATCAAATCGTAATATCTATTCTTCACAAAAAGAGAATCAATGCGTTGCAGGATCATTTAAGGAGATGTTAAAGAAAAACAAGTGTTCATGCTTGGAATTCCATTTAAATCCAATTAATCTGTTGCAGAATCATTTTAGGAGATCAGTCTAACGTTAATATCAATTCTCCAACATCACAACATACGACTTAATTCTCGGAATATTACAACTTTAATCCTGTAATGTCACGACTTTTCTCTCTTCATTTTACAATGTCTGACTTCCTTCACGCATTATGGCGAGAATTATGGCGTCAATTCTGCTTTTCACCAACTGGCCCGGAACCTTGAAGCAGCTTCTCCTCGCTGTGCGACCAAAAACACCCGCTGTACTGCCGTCTTTTAATGAGCGTTCTACCTGAAAGGAGCGCTGGTCCAAGAGCAGAAGGAAGCATTTCATGCGTCTTGATATTATTTTTCTCCCCTTTTCTGTTTTAACATTAACGCCGCCACCTGTGTCGTGAGATGTGAAGGTCTTATTTCTTGGCTCAAGCGTTTTCTGCGTTTATGAGCCATGCAATCACAGGGAATACGAAGAAAAAATATGTCGGGGGAGGGCGAGGTTCGCATTTCATGTTGTATTCAGTATAGGAATCAATCAATGATATTCATCATTTATGTCTTTTATACAAAAAGATTCATTTCATGGTGTGTCAAGAGTAAGCATATTACCTTAACTGGATGCCCATTTGGCATCTGTTGAGCCTGGTACTTCCACTCAAGTGCAAGCTGTAGTCCAAATATTAAAAAAAAACACAGTGCTTCATTGGTTAGAATACAGTGGTACCTCGAGATACAAGCTTAATTCGTTCCGGGACTGAGCTCCTATGTCGATTTTCTCGTAACTCAAACGAACGTTTCCCATTGAAATGAACTAAAAACAAATTAATTCGTTCCAACCCTCTGAAAAAACACCCAAAACAGGATATTGGATTGGAAAAAATGTTTTATTTGTTCTAATTCGCCATCTATTAACAACGTAACACATAACTAGTGGTTTAATATTACTAAAATGTGTTTATTAGTACTAAAATTATACGGATTTCGAAGCGGGGGGGGGGGGGGGGGGCAGACAGAGAGAGGGGTATGAGAGGGGGGACTTTTTGCACGGTGACGTGCTCGTAACATAACATAATTTTTTTTAAATGAACTTGGATTACGATGCAGATACACTCAAAAATAGGTTTAATTGAACCTAACAGTAAACTTAATTCTAATTTTGTTTGACATTTTGATACCTTTCTTCTCCCGGGTTGGCTCTTTTTGCCCCGCCTCCACACTGACTTTCAGTCAATATCGAGGGTTGTTTGATTTTTGTATTCCCTTCAAAATATTCCCAAAATGATGCACACAAATGTCCTCACAAAAGGATAACGCACGACCACTTGCCAACGAGAAGTAGTCTATATAACTCGTATTAGCGATCGCCTCGCCATTCACAATGCCTAACGTGGAAAAAAAAACACTGAATAAATGCAACGCTCCGCCCAGTGCTCGCAGAGACATTACAAAGAGGGAGTTACGACCAGAGACATTACACGACAGAGTTGCGGGGAGAGAGACAGTGGCCATGATGTTCTTATGAGCAGCATCTCGCGTCCGCTGTCTGCTCGTATATCAAAATTTGTCTCGTATCTCAAGATAAATATTTGCCCAAAATTTTACTCGTATCTCGAATTGCTCGTATGTTGGGCCACTCGTATGTCGGGGTACCACTGTATGTACTTTTTAATTTGAACGACTATAAAAGCTCACTGCAGTTAAACTACTCAACTATACTCAAGTATAATAAGAATCGAAATGGTCAAAAGGCCATTTTTCAAACTGGTATTTTTCAGCTACACAAGTCAATTCCTCCCATCGAGTCTCATTCAACGTGGGCAGTTAATGTGCATATTTCATGTGTTGCTGAATATTGCACACTCCAGGCTCGAACCAGCAGGTGAAGCCGTGCTATGCACCGCATTACCATCTCGATACCCGCATCCTGCTCATACATTATGTCCTTTGAATTGATGCACCTCATCAGATCGGGCCTTTACAAAAAGACTTATTTTTGTTAGTATATCCACACCGCGATTACAAAATAAGGGAGTGGAAATGTTTTCTCTCTCCGGCTAGACGAGGAGGGTCGGCCAACACACTTAACAGTCACGATCAATTAGCCAAACAGCTCGTTTAAAGCACCATTTACTTCCCGACGAGTATTTAAACGTGCACGAGACGCCAAATGTGAGCCAATGTAAAATATTGATGCTGTTTGTGTCTCTGTTTAAACTGTTTATAAAGTCTAATGCGGTGGCTTTTGGACTCCTGCAGTTTGGGTTTGTTAGCGTTTCGTACCAAAGAGGGCGGGGGGTGCGAGGCCGGCCGGCTGGCTGGCGGGTGGGTGGGGGCAAATAAGGAAAAAAAAAAGCCTGCAGAGATGATTAAATGGGAAGCTCTGATGTGCAAATGAGCCGCTTCCTCCCTTGCTTTAAGATGGTGTCGGCCGGGGATGTTTATTTCAGTCGATATTAGCCTAATTCACTTAGATGACGGTGTAATTGCTTGGCGTGTTGTGCGTAATAAAGTAGCAGAAGGTTAGTCCGCTAATGGCCGGCAGAGTAACTACAAAGAGTTGGGCCACTGTGCGCCCTTTCAAATTAGCCATTTCCCTCCCCGCTGCCCAAGCCGCCTCATATACAGTACCTCGTTTGAATTAAAAGCCTGCCAATGTTTTTGTTTGGCCGCAACTTCGCCGGGAACATCACACCTTCCAAAAGACGCCGGCACAGCTTGACCGCTCTTTTTTGCTCCCGCGCCGTGGCGATAGATTGAGTCGAGGCCTGATTATAAAGCGCAAACACTGGGGCCGCCTCTTCCTGGGAGGTACGCTACGTACGGCTACGAACTCGGCCAAGGGGGGTGGCTCGGGGGAAATAAAAGATTTGGATCGAGATGATTTGAGTAGATGAGGACGGCCCGGTAATTACAGACATCCCAGTTCGCCGCCGCGTGGTGCGTGCGTCCAGTTCGCCGGCGTTGCGGGAGGGCGATAAAGTCGGCCAGCGGATGATGAAGGGAGAGCGAGGCGTTTTGACACCGATGCACACGGAGAAAAAAAATAAAATAAATCACATGAAACAGGAGGCGAGGTGAGTCACGCAGTGCGCGACTTCTCCTTCCAAGACACAAAAAAACATAGATGGCAGTATTCAATCATGTTATTCTTGAAGCCTTAGTGTTGGGGTTATTCTGGATAATATTATAGATGCATTTTAATTACTTTTGTATAAGAGTGTCTTTAATTTGAGACTGGGGCGAGCTGGCTCCAGCTTGTTGCCGTAACACCCCACCAAGTTCGCAATGAAGATCTGCGAAGGACTCTTAATTTGCTTTGACTTGGATTCCGGCAGATGGCGATAATCGCAGTTGTTTTTTTGACCTTAATGGTGTTATTCGGTTAGCTTATGCAATTGTTTTGAATCAGATTACATTAAATGTTTTGAGTATGGCGTGACTAAATGGACAGAGGAGGATGCCGTTCTTCAGAATCCTCTTGAACAAAGGCGAGTTGGGAGTGATTCTCCTTGCAAGTTGTAGCCAGTGTATGTTTAAAGATGTCTCCATGTTTGATTAAATTGTATTCATAAGGAATCCATCACTTAGCTTTTAAACCGATATAAAGATTTCAATTTTTCGCTTATTTATCCAGAAAATATGACGGAAATGACAAGGTTGAGGACGAGGTTGATTCCTACCTCCTCCAAATAAGCCTCCATTATTGTTGGTGCTAAACTGATTCCGATGGTTTAAAAAAAACACTACACAAAAAAGTTGAAACGCCATTTTTTAACATTAGTTTCATAATGTTCGGAACTTGGCAGAATGAAAAGCACTTGACACAACATAGTTGACATCTTTTATTCACTTTTTTAACGCCATTTTTTTAACATTAGTTTGATCATTTTCAGAATTTGGCACAATGAAAATCACTTTACACAAAATAGTTTTACTAACTTTTTTTAACGCCATTTTTTTAACAGTTTGATCATTTCCAGAATTTGGCACAATGAAAATCACTTTACACAAAATAGTTTTATTAACTTTTTTTAACGCCATTATGGGATTTGGTGGTTTTTAGTTTCCAATTAGACACAATATTTTGAGACTAATTATTTTAGAAGCAGAATTGAAATAATTCTAAAGCGATTATTAGATCCCCTATGAATTAATTGCTCATTATTCATATTATTTCCTTTCACAGGTGTCCATATTTTGTCTAACTAATAAGAATCAATCCATTAAAGATCCCCAAAGTGGTTATCTTAGCCTAATTTTGTGTTTCTTCTTTTTTCTTGGGTGCCTTGATTTGATAGCTGCGACACTTGAAAAAAGTAAGGAGTAAAAGATAACAGATATTTATTTAAAAACGTTAGGCATAAAAGTGAAATATTTAAAAGCATTAAAGCATTTCCGGCTCACTTTATGTAGGCTTCCGGCCGGGTTGGCTCTATTTGCCCCGCCTCCACACTGACTTTCAGTAAATATCGAGGATTGTGTTCGATGGACACGAAAAAAATAATAAAATAAATCACATGAAACAGGAGGCGAGGTGAGTCACTCCTTCCAAGACACAAAAAACATAGACGGCAGAATTCAATCATGCTATTATTGCAGCCTTAGCTTTCAAACCGATATAAAGATTTCAATTTTTCACTTATTTATCCAGAAAATTCTGAGGGAAATGACAAGGGAGAGGTTGATTCCTACCTCCTCCAAATAAGCCTCCATTATTGTTAGCGCTAAGCTGATTCCGATGACCTTGTTTTTCAGGGTAGCGCTCTCCATCCCGCCAAACCTTCACCCAAGTGACATTTGCGACGAAGCCCCGCGGGCATGCGGAGGGCAGGCATCGAACAAGGTAATTGCGCCGAGGTTTCCCCTCGCTAAATTAACCTCTGCGCCGTAATTTATTGGCCGAGTGGCGGGCTCGCTATTATTTAAAACAGACGCGTGTCCGTGCGTAGGACTTGAGCGAGTATTTTTCAATAGGTGCAGATTTATCTACATCAGGGGTGTCAGACTCGGGTTGGTTCCATGGATTTTAGATATAATATTTAGATTTTTTTTTAATAAATGGATTAAAAGAACTGGATTAAAAGCCCTGAATATTCAGTTTTTTTATAGATCTTAAACAATGTTTATTTTAGCTTTTTATATATATTTTTTGATTTTACAAAATGATTTTTGAACTAAAAACACAGAAAAAATGGATTAAAAAATTACAATTATTGATTTAAAAGGGGGAAAATCAGGAAATTTAATATACATCTATAATCTTCATTTTAATTTGATCCTAAAACAGAAAGTCGGCACTCATGATTTATTTTCCCGGGCCACACAAAATGATGCGGCGGGCCAGATTTGGCCCCCGGGCCGCCACTTTGACACGTGCTCTAGGGCAAGGCTGTCAGACTCGGGTCGGTTCGCGGGCCGCTTTAACGTCAACTTGATTTCACGTGGGCCGGGCCATTTTAGATATAATATTTAGATTTTTTTAAATAAATGGATTAAAAGAACTGGATTAAAAGCCCTGAATATTCAGTTTTTTATAGATCTAAAACAATTTTTATTTTAGCTTTTTTTACTATATTTTTAGATTTTACAAAATGATTTTTGAACTAAAAACACAGAAAAAATGGATTAAAAAAAGACAATTATTGATTTAAAAGGGGGAAAATCAGGAAATTTAATATACATCTATAATCTTCATTTTAATTTGATCCTAAAACAGAAAGTCGGCACTCATGATTTATTTTTCCGGGCCACACAAAATGATGCGGCGGGCCAGATTTGGCCCCTGGGCCGCCACTTTGACACATGTGATCTACATCGTATCCATTTGAGCAAATTTCATGAAAATATGTCGCTGATGGAATTTGCCATTTTTGGTGTTTTTGGATACCGTTATGGTTTTGAATGAATTTGGCCATTTTGAAGAAATGTCAAAACAGATGGTGACTTTAATTTGAATTGATTTAAGTGAGATTCGTGGAGACACGATATGGTTGATCATTCATTCAATTGTAGCTTTTGTTTACTTATGATACATCTGTTCAAGTTCTAGCTTTTAGTTATTTACAGCAAGGGCAAAACATTAAATGAGGCGAAAGCAAAGCTGCCAAAACTGGGTTCCTGACTTTTGTTTTGGGATTTCTTAAGGTAGAGCGTATGTAGAAAGAAGCAGTGAGCTCTAAATGGGTGCCATTTTACAGGCACTGTGCAGTAATCAAACAGTATTAATATTTAAGAGCAGATTTAAGGCATGTCAAGGCATTGGAGCGTACCAACTCGACCTGCTCTCAACTTTTTCGTGTAACTAAGGAATCCGTTGACATCCGTCGACACATTCAATTAGTCTGGCTTGAGTTCAGAGGGCCCAACTAATATTTGAGGGCCTCGTCCCGCTGAAATATGTCCGCCGCTTCTGAATAAACATCAATCTACGCCGGCGCTGGCGCACCAGATGACTGGCCAAATAGCCTGAGCGGAGACAAGTTGCTGGGGTAATGTCAGCCGGGCCGAGACGGACTGCCGAAGCGTCCTGATTTACACTTCATCTGGCATTTTAGCCCGCCGATGGGAGAGGGCATCAGTCAGATTTATTTGACTTTTCCTTGCCTCTTCTTCTTTGCACTCGCTGACAGCCCCTCAAGTCATTCTAGTGTGTCTACACATGTAGGAGATGCTCTTTCAAGGCAAGGGTGTCAAACTCCATTGGGTTGGCGGGCCACGTTCATGGCAATTAGATCTCATGCGAGGTGGACCGCTTGATTTTTTTTTGGCCAAATAAGTGAAATTATTGATTGCCGCTGACGACGCTACACGTGCAATCCATTTGGATGTGTTGCACCATCAATGGTATTCAAAGCATTGAAATGAATGTTTTTATTGTCATTATACAAGTACAGTGGTACCTCGACATACGAGTGGCCCGACATACGAGCAATTCGAGATACGAGTAAAATTTCGGGCAAATATTTATCTTGAGATACGAGAAAATTTTGATATACGAGAGGACAGCGGACGCGAGATTTTGCTCATAAGAACATCATTGTCACTGTCTCTCTCTCCCCGCAACTCCCTCGTGTAATGTCTCTGGTCGCAACTCCCTCTTTGTAATGTCTCTGCGAGCACTGGGCGGAGCGTTGCATTTTTTCCAGTGTTTTTTTCCTTTTAGTCAGTGCGAATGGCGTATATACTACTTCTCGTCTGCAAGTGGTCGTGCGTTATCCTATTGTGAGGACATTTGTGTGCATCATTTTGGGAATATTTTGAAGGAAATACAAACTCAAACAACCCTCGATATTGACTGAAAGTCAGTGTGGAGGCGGGGCAAAAAGAGCCAACCCGGGAGAAGAAAGGTATCAAAATGTCCAACAAAATTAGATTTAAGTTTAGTGTTAGGTTCGATTAAACTTATTTTTGAGTGTGTCTGCATCGTAATCCAAGTTCATTTCAATTTGTTTATGTTATGTTACGACAGCGTTGCCGTGCAAAAAGCGGAATGAATTAAGCTCATGTCTCGAGGTACCACTGTATAATGAGATTTAAAGCTTTTCACCTCATAGTGCACAAAAAAATAACAACAACAACCTGACAAATAGGTCATCAATAAATAAGTAGTCCAAGTGAGGTCAGCAGATTGTTCCGTCTGAAGTCCAGGATGAGTTCCATGGGTTTGGAGAGGTTCAGCGCCCACTCGCTTAGTCTATGGACGCTACAACAAACAAACTCATAGATAATCAATATATAGTCATGATGAATAAAGAATCAGTGGATACTAATAGTAGTATAAGTAGTAGTAATAAGTCCTGATTAGGTCCTTCAGCATCCACATGTAGTCTTGGTAGTTTTAGAGAAGTGGACATCTGTCGTTGCCAATGGAAGTCCAAGATATGATTTTTTTGGTCACATACTTGTACTTTTGGATAATTTTCACTTCTCGAGACCTTTCCTGTTCATTCACTACCTGTTGATTTGGGGGTATTTTTAGGTGACTTCTTGATTTTTGTGTCACTTCCTATTGGTCTTGGGGTGATGTTGGGTCACTTCCTTGATATGCCACTGTACTGGTCTTATATTTGACACCCCTGCCTAAAGGAGAAAGTTCTCGCTGTCCTCAGCCAATTTGGCAGCACCACCCGTGACCAAGTCCAACACAAATTGACGAAAGCGCTTTCCCCACTCTACTATTGGCCCTTTTGGCCCCATCCCATCATCATTTACTGCGCCACTTTATGAATCAGCTTATGAAAATGGGCGGCCTCATAAAAGGAGCAGAACCTCACCCTCGACACCTGCTGCCGGAACGAGATCGGCCGCGACAGAATTGACCTTTTCCGGTGCGGCGGTAAAGCGTACGCTCCCTAACAAGGTCTGTTGAGTAAGCAGGAAGCCCCTGACAAGCTTCTGATTGGAATCTTTCGAGTTCATTAGCATGTGTGAGTTTGTACGCGTCTGGGCGTGTACTTTAATTTTTCAGAATTTGAGATTAGCAAACTACAGTGGTACCTTGAGATACGAGCTTAATTCGTTCCGGGACTGAGTGTAAGAGTATAAGAGTTTGTATGTACATGCGTTGTCCCTTTAAGAAGCTACGTCAGTCAGGGTCTTAACAAGTTCTCCAACAAAAAACAATAAAAGTCCGGGAAATGTTGAGCTTTTCTTTAGCCTAATAATTAATAGGGCATTAAGTATGACTAAATAGTCATTCGCAGTTTGTATTTAGGGAATTTGAGCAACAATTTAAATGGTAATTATCAATAACCTTCCGGGCGACCAAAAGACTGGCGACCAAAAGATCGGCGACCAATCGACCGTGTACCAAAGCCAAGGTTTCCACTATCTACCTCCATTGGAAAATGGCCGCAAACGTCCAGTGGCGTCTGGTACAGCTCATTTCGCCTCGCTGGAGGGTTTCAAGTGGAAGCAGTGCAGCTCGCGCGTACGAAACCCGGAGGCAGCCGGGTATCCCGTCACCCCGTCACCTTCCCTTCCCTCGGCAACGGCCCGGCTCGTCTCTGCTGCCGTCAGCAGCCCAGAGGCGGAGCGTGGCCGAGCCAGGTGGGATTAACCCCGTGACCACCCACGGCAGGTGCTGAGGCAGCCACTCGTCCAACCTCATTAAGTGAAGCCGCGGAGGGCAGCGTGACAACAAACACGAGGGGGGCGCCCCGGGATGCTTCTTCTTCTCTATCTGTTGAACACACGGCGGCGGACCGCCAGGTTTTATCTCCCCCCGCGAGCAAGCCCATCGGCCGAGTTCTCTCGCAGGCCGTCCACTTTGTTTTGGAACTGATAAATTGGCCATTCGGGATCGGATGAGTTTCCGCAAAAGTGGTAGATTTGAACTATAGTATTTATAAATGCTGATTGAAACATCTCTGGGAGGAATTTGGTCAAATTATGGCCAGTTTCAACATTTTTCTCCGGCCGCTTTATGACCGTTCCTCAATCATTAAACGTGTTAAAAGTTCGGACTTTGATCATCAATGTATGCGTCTTGCTTGCGCTTTTGCTCATCTCCGTTTTTGCAAATCAGCGGGTTACATTTTTGGCGCTCGTAGTCTTCCAATAGTGAATGTTTTTAAAATGTTTCGTTTTTCTGCTACAGTTTTTGAGATATATTCAGGATTTACACATTCTATGGCCTGCATTGGTTGTACGCTGGTACATCGAGATGCGAGCTTAATTCGTTCCGGGACTGAGCTCGTATGTCGATTTTTTTCATAACGCGAAGGAACTTTCCCATTGAAATGAACTAAAAACAAATTAATTTGTTCCAACCCTCTGAAAAAACACCAAAAACAGGATATTGGATTGGAAAAACATTTTTATTTGTTCTAATTCGCCATCTATTAACAAAGTAACACATAACTAGTGGTTTAATATTACTAAAATGTCTTTAATAGTACTAAAATTATACGGATTTCGAAGCGGGGGAGTGAGAGAGACAGACAGAGAGAGGGCGGGTGGGCTTTTTGCACGGCAACACGCTGGTAAAATAACAAAAAGATTTAAATGAACTTGGATTACGATGCAGACACACTCAAAAATAAGTTTAATCGAACCTAACACTAAACGTAATTCAAATTTTGTTTGACATTTAGATACCTTTCTTCTCCCGGGTTGGCCCTTTTTGCCCCGCCTCCACACTGACTTTCAGTCAATATCGAGGGTTGTTTGCTTTTGTCTTACCTTCAAAATATTCCCGAAATGATGCACACAAATGTCCTCACAGTAGGATAACGCACAACCACTTGCCAATGAGAAGTAGTATATACGCCATTCGCACTGACTAATGGGGGAAAAAACACTGAAAAAAATGCAATGCTCCGCCCAGTGCTCGCAGAGACATTACAAAGAGGGAGTTGCGACCAGAGACATTACACGAGGGAGTTGCGGGGAGAGAGACAGTGGCCATGATGTTCTTATGAGCAGCATCTCGCGTCCGCTGTCTGCTCGTACATCAAAATTTGTCTCGTATCTCAAGATAAATATTTGCCCGGAATTTGACTCGTATCTCGAATTGCTCGTATGTCGGGCCATTCGTATGTCGAGGTACCACTGTACTGTTTATGATGACTCCATTCATCAAACTAATAATCCATAGATTGATCGATGACTGAAATAATTAACAATTGCGCCGCTATTGCTTCGTATTTTACTAGTCCCATATTTACAAAAGAAATAAATCATATACCGAGGTAGTAAAGATGCAAAATACACAGAATTTGACCAAATAATTTACTGACGATGAGTGTCACTTTTGGTTTGACCTGCGACCAATCTGAAAAATACACTCAAGTTGCCTCTTCCATTCCGGTGAATTATTCAAGGCGCTAAGCGCCACTTTGGGTTTCTTTCCCCCCCAGTTAGAGTCTTTGATCGGGGCCGATTGGTGAACGATGGCCTCGGGGCCGACGGCCCGAGGCGAGCTGGCGCTTGGACGCCGGCCCTCGAGGAGAGAAGGTCCGTCCCCGGCCCTCCGTCGAAAAACGTCTCCCCTTGCCGATTACGCCTCGGAGGTTTAATTTTTGAGCCTCCTGTGGACGCTCGGGTAATTTGTCATTCCACCTGCCAGGAGCAGAATGCAAATCCTTACTATTTGAGTGTGTGTGTGTGTGTGTGTGTGTGTGTGTGTGTGTGTGTTCGCTATAAAAGCCCACCACTCCCTCGACGCATCACACGAAGCCATAGCGCTGGCCCTTTGTCACTGGGCGAAGACACGACTCCCCTTCACTGCTCATCAACCCACCGGCCTTAATTTATAGATGGGCATAAAAATACCTTTATTTTTTTCTCCTCTCGCGTCGCATCGCTGCCGCAAAATAAGTCACAAGCCGTTAACCGCGCCGGGTTGTTCGCGTTGCCGCCGCTCGGAGAGAAAGAGGGAAAATGCTTGAATTCTGGGCGTTAACGCAGGGAGGTGAAATTGCCAACAAGAGATGGGAAATGACTGTTTTTTTAGAAGTAGCGGGACAGCTGGGAAGTCACCTACTGTGCACACGCAGGTTGCGATAGCCTTGAGGTTTCAAACTTGCGGCCTAAGGGACTCATCCGGCACTAAAACACTTTTGTTTCGGGTTTTTTTTCAAAAGGAATTTATATTGTCCTGGCTGAAAAATCAAGGTCTAGAACAGGGGTGTCAGACTCGGGTTGGTTCGCAGGCCGCTTTAACGTCAACTTGATTTCACGTGGGACCCATTTTAGATATATTATCTAGATTTTTTTTTTTAATAAATGGATTAAAAGAACTGGATTAAAAGCCCTGAATATTCAGTTTTTTATAGATCTAAAACAATGTTTATTTTAGCTTTTTAGATATATTTTTAGATTTTTCAAAATGATTTTTGAACTAAAAACACAGAAAATCTTTTTTGCCGCATCTCTTTCGTGTGTACGAGCACTGAGCGGAGCATTGATATTTTTTCTGTTTTTTTTCGCGTCACTCAGCTCGAATGGCGGAGCGATCGCTAACACGAGGAGTATATATTACTTCTCGTTGGCAAGTGGTCGTGCGTTATCCTATTGTGAGGACATTTGTGTGCATCATTTTCGGAATATTTTGAAGGGAATAAAAAAGCAAACTACCATTGATAGTGAAAGTCAGGATGGAGGTGGGGAAAAAAGAGCCAACCTGGGAGAAGAAAGGTATCAAACTTTAATACAAAATTAGAATTAAGTTTAGTGTAAGGTTAGATTAAAGTTATTTTTGAGTGTGTCTGCATGGTAATCCAAGTTCATTTAAATTAGTTTGTTATGAAACGAGTTGCCGTGCAAATCAAACATTTTTTCCAATCCAATATCCTGTTTTTGGTGTTTTTTCAGAGGGTTGGAACGAATGAATTTGTTTTTAGTTCATTTCAATGGGAAACGTTCATTCGAGTTACGAGAATATCGACATACGAGCTCAGTCCCGGAACGAATTAAGCTCGTATCTCGAGGTACCACTGTAGCTCAAAATGCCCCGAAATCAGTTGGCAGTATTGTGTGCATTTCATCCGTTCTAAACAGATCACGTCCAATCATGATTTGGCAGGGACAAATATTTATGACAATATATATCTTGTCAAGCTTTAAAACGAATGTCGATGCCACGTGAACCAGTCAAACGACGTTCGGCGAGAAGTTTTCAAGGACGACTCCCCACGCAAGATGAAAGCCATCTCTTCATTTCTCATCTCCCGAAAAGTACCTGCTTAATTCTGTGCTGTCAGCACTTTATATCTAAAAAAAAAAAAAAATAAAAAATAAAAGAACTTTCCTATTTCCATGGTCAGATATGGCTACTTTTCTGCGTCGCAGTTTGCCCCAAGTCTGCATCTTGGAGAAAAAAAAATGTAGAAGATTTGAAGGCGCGGATAAAAGGCACTTTTCTAATCAACATTTTCTCTCCTCAAGCGCTTCTTTCTTTTTTAAATGCTGTTTTTCATTATTTATAAGTGTTCTGAAGGTGCTACCGAGCTGATTTCTTTCATGAGGCCCGTGGAGCTTGCAGAATTGATTAGATAAGCTAAGAAATTACAATGTCGGGCACGCAGCGCTCGGCAACCAACGCTAAAATATACCCAATGTGAATATTAATACCCAGGGCTTATAAGCGCATATTTGAATGCGGGGGGGGGGGGGGGGGGGGGAAGTTAATACACGGACTTTCATGAACTGTCCAACGTGCACAACAGTAATATTCCAGATCAAATGAAATATAACCCTCCTGATTTTCATTGGCTCCCGAGCGACGCGTTGGGTAATCGCAATTCCGTCATTAGCCGTCTACGAGCTAATCTCGACGTTACTGAATAATTCCCAAAGATGTTAATCAAACACACCGAAAGCATATTTGAGAAGTTTAAGCAAACGATCCTAATGGCGATCAAAGCCAAAGCGGATGTTGCGCCAGAAGCTTACGGCAAAGTCCGAGAGGAGCGAATGAAACGCTTTGTCTCCTGCTTAATATTTCATACCTGCTACCTGTTGTTTTCTACTTAATGAACGATGCAAGGGTTGAAAGGAAAGGGGGGGGAAGGTGATTCATCATGCAAAGTTTTCAAAGGAAATGCTAATTCGCAAAGATGCCAATGTGTTATGCGTAACGGGGCGAATATTTTAGCACGGCGCAAAAGCTAACTTGAGTAAGACGAAGAAATGGGGGTCAATTATCGTCGTTTTTTGGGGGGGGAAGAAGGCAATGTCGTTTGTTTTTTTATGGGTTCTGTTTTCAAATCCTTTCGAGAGTGCGGCATTGCGTGAAGGTGAGATGTCGTTGCTTCGTTAGTTAGCGGGTTAACACAAAAACACGTGAATGTGCGGATTGTGAGGAAGGTGCGAAGATTGATTGATTTCATTTAATTCAATCGGCTCCCTTTTAGCGGAGTCTAAGAAAAAAAGGCCCCCTTTTTCCAAACAAACCAAATACAATTCAATGAAATGAAGCGCAATGGCAGAGAACTATGACAGATTTGTTTACGTATCGACGAGTGATGGTTCGATCCGATTCCCTTTCTCAGTATCAGTGCCAGATACGGCAAATTTTGGAGAATCTAGGTTTTGGAATGCTCATCATTTTTTGAACTTTGGACCAATGCGACGGTTTCAGTGTACTGTGGTACCTCGACATACGAGTAGCCCGACATATGAGCAATTTGAGATACAGGTAAAATTTCGGGCAAATATTTATCTTGAGATACGAGACAAATATTGATATACGAGCAGACAGCGGACGCGAGATGCTGCTCATAAGAACATCATGGCCACTGTCTCTCTCCCCGCAACTCCCTCGTGTAATGTCTCTGGTCGCAACTCCCTCTTTGTAATGTCTCTGCAAGCACTGGGCGGAGCGTTGCGTTTTTTTAGTGTTTTTTTTCCCGTTAGTGCGAATGGCGTATATACTACTACTCGTTGGCAAGTGGTTGTGCGTTGTCTTATTGTGAGGACATTTGTGTGCATCATTTTGGGAATATTTTGAAGGGAATACAAACTCAAACAACCCTCGATATTGACTGAAAGTCAGTGTGGAGGCGGGGCAAAAAGAGCAGAAGAAAGGTATCAAAATGTCAAACAAAATGTGAATTAAGTTTAGTGTTAGGTTAGATTAAACTTATTTTTGAGTGTGTCTGCATCGTAATCCAAGTTCATTTAAATTTGTTTATGTTATGTTACGATAGCGTTGCCATGCAAAAAGTCCCCCCCCCCTCTGTCCGTCTCTCTCCCCCCTTCGCAATCCGTATAATTTTAGTACTATTAAAGACATTTTAGTAATATTAAACCACTATTTATTTGTTGCTTTGTTAATAGATGGCAAATTAGAACAAATCAATCATTTTTTCCAATCCAATATCCTGTTTTTGGTGTTTTTTCAGAGGCTCGGAACGAATGAATTTGTTTTTAGTTCATTTCAATGGGAAACGTTCGTTTGAGTTACGAGAAAATCGACATACGAGCTCAGTCCCGGAACGAATTAAGCTCGTATCTCGAGGTACCACTGTACTGTATCTTTTTTATGTGAACGATTTACAAAAAAATATCGCCTTTCCTAATTCAATTTAAACCAGTTTACATGCCGTCCACTCCATCTATATTGATTCCAACTTTAGACAATAGAGCATGAAGCATCTCTCCTGGTCACTAGCCACCCTTTGTATTCCCGCTGACAAAATGGCTTATTTGTCTAAAGTGGGATTGACACCAACACCGCCTAAATAACACCGTGTCGAACGAGCCGCATTAGCAACCTGCGCAACATCCATTAAACATTCGTAATGGCGTCTTCATCGTCTCTTTCACATGCCGATGGGTGACGAGCCGCCGCCGCCGCGGCAATCGTCCCTCGGCGGAGGGAATAATGAAGCGTGCGCGTGGACGTCAACCCTACAAGCCTCCAATATCCTCTCATAAAATGAAGTGGTGGGAAAATAATGATCTAAGGGGGAAGAAAACAACAATCAATAAAGGCATCTAATGATAAATATGAAATTGGTGTGTGGAGTGAATATTATTTCCCCTCTCTGAGGATGTTGGCTCGATTATTAGGATGAAGGGGGAAGCCTATTTGTATGTAAATGGAAGATTGATTATATTTATATGCTAGCGGAGGGTTTGGGAGTGACTCACACACACACATACACACACACACACACACAGACACACAGGGAAAGGCGCTATTTGCAATATGTGTGTGTTTGAAATATGTGCTCCAGTCACTAAAATGTTCATTTGCTGGATAATGGCTTCCCACACCAATGATGGACAAGGAAAAAATAGTTGCAAACCAATGCTGGCTTGTTGCAAAACGTGAGCGCTTGTGTTGAAATTTAGCGATTGAACCGAGTCATCCAATGAGGAAAAACGCTTTGAATTTCATTTTGCTACTTTGTTGATTCCTATAATTGGAGTGGTCGTGGTTTGTTTTGAAAGTGCTGTATTTATTCTTATTTATTCTCTGATTTGGCCGAATACAGTCTGCCCTGGTGGCAACAGCGAATATAGCAAATAGTTCATTGAAGGGATTCATTTATTAACACAGAATGTAAACGGTTCATTTTTTTCATTGTGGAATTTTAAGATTATAAAACTGAGAAACAATTTGAAGGGGCATTCGGGGAATACAAAAAATACAGGACTTTGTTTGTGGAATTTCACACATGTTAAAACGAGTTATTTTCGCATCCATTTTGAAATACTTTCAAGTATTTTGCCCGTTCCTGTGCGCACACCAACAGTTTAAAAGACAGTTGTCTCAGCTCTAATGACAAAGGCAAAAAAAAATTTTTTTTAAGTAAACTGGCAATTAAAAAGATCTTTTTTTTGTTTTTATCTGCAAGCTCCAGCAAGACTCACCTCTCCAGAATATTCTAATGACCAACCCTCCTCATTACGGAGACTGAAGGAGAGAAATCGAGAGGAATTGGGGAGGGGGGGGCGTCCAATCCAACTCCTTGATGGGAGGACCAATTCTGTAATTTCTTAATTACTTTTTCTCAGCCTAGTTGTGGCCACAAATTGAATGTTTCTCCGCTCTCTCCCCTAAATAGGCTATCATGGTTTGGCGGTGGCGCTCGGCGAAATCTATTATTGTCATTTGCATGGACGGTGAAGAAGGGGGGAGGGAGTGGGGGGCTGCCGAGGGGCCGCGTTGAAGAACAAAGAGCTCATGAGGGAGAAAATAGGACAGAAATGATCCGGCGCTGCCTTCATAAACGTGACGTCAGGTCGCTAATGAAATCTTTTGAGTGCGACCATAGCAAATGGTGGAATCTATATCTGACACTTAATGGTTTGCATAGAAATGACACGCAACCCCGACACCCCCACCCTGCCTTCTTCTCTTTCGCTTGATGTCCCATGATTAATTTACAGCACTTTTGTTACATTGGCGTCACCCGAAAAATAAATTAACCGCGGCGGAGATATCCGAAACACGGGAAGGGGGAGGTGAAGGCGTGCAATTTATTTAAAAGAGATTAAATAAAATGGCTAATTGATGGGAAATTGCAGCATTGTTGTGGAGGACCGGCTTGGCGTGGTGTCGCCCCCCCCCCCAAAAAGGCGGACACTCGATTTCCCGTGCAAACGAATCGGCTATCAAACGATCTCACCCTGCCCGGGATGATTATACGGAAAAGGGGGAGGGGGCACGGGAGAGAATGCCCTTTGTGTAGGTGAAATGTGTCGGCGACTGTCATCGTAATATACCTCGCCGGAATGAAGGTTAATTCTGATGTACAGCTCGCATGGCCGTCATTATGGGGCGAATCATGGAAATAAATTAAGCCGCTGAAATTGACAGCGGTGGGCCGCGCGGCGGGGATTTCGCCCGGGATGGACGGCTGAACTTTGGAGACGATTATTGGGGAAATAGTGCCCAATTCAATTAATGCACCTAAAAGACACCTTTATAGAGGGCGGCTATAATTTAAATGACAGCAGGGTGTCATTTTGCTTGTTAGAAGTCAAATTTGCAGGAGTCCATCTTCTGAGTCTTACACCCTCCTCCCTCAGCTCACTTTCCTTCTTTTCCTTCTTTTTCCCAGCCTTTCGCGCCATTTTCCCTCCTGGGAAATTGCTGTGTGTGTGTGTGTGTGTGTGTGTGTGTGGGTGTGTGTTTGTGTGTGTCTGTGTGTGTGGTGGGAGGCGTGATTCAGATTCAAAAAGTGCATAATTGTTTCTTTTCTTTTAACAATTGAGCTCTCTTTAAAAATGTTTATCATGTATGTGGGTGTGTACATATATACATGTATATAAAATAACTATGTATATACGTATATGTATGCATATGTATATGTAAAAATGTATATGAATATGTATATATGTGTATATATATATGCATACATATATACATATTCATATACATTTTTACATATACATATGCATACATATACGTATATACATAGTTATTTTATGTGGTGTTATTTTATATATATATGTATATGTATGCATATGTATATGTATATATGTATGTGTATATTTATATGTATATGTATACTATATATTTATATGTATATGCATGTGTATGTATATATATATGTATATATGCATATGTATATTTGTATATGTATATATGCATATGTATATTTGTATATGTATGTATGTGTATAAATGTATATGTATATATGCATATGCATATGCATGCGTATGTATATGCATGTGTATGTATATATGTATATGCATGTGTATGTATATATGTATATGCATGTATATGTATATATGTATGTATATGTATATATATGCATGTGTATGTATATATGTATATGTATATCTATATGTATATATATGTATATGCATGTATATGTATGTATGTATGTGTATAAATGTATATGTATATATGAATATGTATACATATGTATATTCATGTGTATGTATATATGTATAGGCGTATATGTATATATATGTTTATGCATGTGTATGTATATATATGCATATATGTATATGTATATGTATGTATATGCATGTGTATGTATATGTGCATATGTATATGCATGTGTATTTATATATGTATATGTATTAGATGTGTGTAAACACTGTCCCAAAAGTAGGGGAGGACTCAGCCGTTTTACATTTGTTAGAAATTTAGAAATGTATTTTCATGCAGTAGTATTTGTATTATTTTTCACATTGAATATTTGACCTCTGAAATACTGTATATGGGCACCTTAATTTAAAATGTGATTGTCAACACTACTTTTAGCCCGCCCTGTATAGTGTAAGTATAATACACTGGACAAAGATTGTACACAGTGTAATATTAATTCCATCGTCTAAAACTGCCCACTATTTGATATATTTTTATATAAAACGTTATATTGAATGTGAGTACAGACCTTACTTTCCTGAATTATATCCTACAAATGTATCACACATCGTGTTTGTGTGTTTCAAGCAAATATGTATTTCATTGTCATGCACTTTTACAAAACGGTGAGGTCATCATTTGATATTGTTATATTAAAATGAATGAGAGAAAACAAGAATGACGTTACACATGTGCTTATATTCGTGAAATTGAATGTTATCTCCATATTTTTCCCTTCCAGTACATTCTTTTGGCTACAAAAGGTCATTCCTGGAGCTCACCTATCACACCGCAGCATGCAGATGCCCCGCCCTTTAATACGGAACCAAAGTGAGCCCGATGAACTGGGTAAGTGTTTGACCTCTCACCTTTGCAGAACAGAGGAAGTGCGTGAGGGGCACGGGGCGCACGGGGAGCGGCGTGGGGGGGCTTCATCTCAGGCAAGCGTCTGACGAGCTAGGCCGACACCGGCGGCGCTGACCCTCACTTAGACCTCCCTTATCTGTTAATCTTCACCTCCCTCTAACAAGACTTTGAATTAACACCTCGGCAGGCTCGAATAAAACCCCCCCCACACACACACATGTTAAATATTTCTACCCGCGCCATGACACGCCATCAACTTCAACCCCCGGACGCCTTCTCCACACAGCAAGTTCCGTATTTTCCCGCCGCTAAATTATATTTGATGGATTATTTGTGCGATGCACAACAGAAACGGACATCCTTGTGCCTTTATGGCGCATGTAATAAGAATGAAACGGGCTCGCTAGATACGCCGCACGCTGCAAAACGGCGTCGTTAAAAGCGCAAGAGCGGCACTGCAAAATAGCATAAAAGTTGGGGGACTTCTTAAAATGTATTTATATATATTTATATCAAAAGAACAAAAGAATCGCATTTTTTTTTACAGCAATGTTTAATCATTTTGTTTGTAAAGATACGCCGCACGCTGCAAAACGGCGTCGTTAAAAGCGCAAGAGCAGCACTGCAAAATAGCATAAAAGTTGGGGGACTTCTTAAAATGTATTTATATATATTTATATCAAAAGAACAAAAGAATCGCAATTTTTTTAACAGCAATGTTTAATCATTTTGTTTGTAAAGATACGCCGCACGCTGCAAAACGGCGTCGTTAAAAGCGCAAGAGAGGCACTGCAAAATAGCATAAAAGTTGGGGGAGTTCTTAAAATGTATTTATATATTTATATCAAAAGAACAAAAGAATCACTTTTTTTTACAGCAATGTTTGATCATTTTATATGTAAAAAAAAAACAACAACAAACAATTCCAGCTCCCGACATACAAATGTATATTTTTACATGTATTGAATGTCGCTTCATTTATTCTATTGAATCTCTCTTTCTTTCCTGCCCTATTTCTCCCCTCCTTCTCTAATGGTTTAAAGTCCGTCCCCCCCCTGCGAACACCCACACAAAGCCTAACCCTCCCTCCCAATATCATTATTAGTATTGAACTCATTTCTAAATTCCAAAATTGGCTCAGGAAGATCATTCGTTGCAGCTGATGGTAAAATCAATAGCTTTTGTGTTAGGGCAGTAGAGGCACTCTCTCTGGGTGGGTTGGAGACAAAAGGCGAGTGAAAACTGAGGGAGTGGGGCCACCTCTTGACGACATGGATACACATACACACCCACCCACCCACACACACACACACACGGCACACACACTTTATTTCTTTTACTTTTTACGGAGCCCCCATAGGCGATAAATGTGTCTAATTTGCTCACTAAATCGTGGAAACAAAATTGAAATACTGTTTGTGTCATGGTATGCTTTTAATATGTCAATCTGCGTACAAAGCATTATTAAAGATGCGATTTAGCTTATAATGTTTTTTTCAGAGTGTACCGTTTTTCCTGCTCTTCATTTTTTTCCTCGCTAAATCGACAGGTTATGCTTAATGTCGCCAAAACCTATTTTGTAGTAAAATGATGAATATTATTGTCATTTTTCAGAGGTGCTTATAATTGAAGGTAAAGGATTTACTTATTAGTAAATGTAAACAATTTACAAGGGATCGCAATTTAGTATAAATAGTGGGTGGTGCTCAATTAAAAAAATCATCTAATTAATCTGTGGCTATGCAATTAATCTTGATGATTCCCATTTTAATCGCTCATTGTCCTAAAAACCATAATAAATAAATGGAGAAGCTCTTACTGAACCACCTAATATATGCATTTAATCAAATCTACATGCAAATCATTACCTCTAGATCACAATTTCATTTTTTTTAAAGAGGAGAATATCATAATTAAAAAGAGAAAGGGAGAAATAAAACATGTCAACATTGCAGTTAAATTATTTGATGATTTTATTAATGATTTTGCAAAAGCATTATGGTTATAAATGTTGTGCTATTTCTTGTTTAGAACAAGAAATGCGGAAGCATTTGTGTGTGCATTAAATAAGGAAAATTGTTGCTTGTTTTCAATAGCCCTCGCATGGCGTATTCCATTTTATATCAGAATTAAGATAGCGGACATATTTGGAAAATGTCATCCATTTTTTTTACAATGATAGATTTCCATGTCCAGATGTTTCTATGCTTTGATATTCGTTTTTACCGAGTTACCATGTCGTCATTGAATTTAAAGATCGATCAGTAGTGTTGCACTAATGCAATTTAGAATCTAGAGTGCGTCATGTATGAAAAAAATGATACATGGATGGGGCCGCCTTATAGTCCAAAAAATATGGTGCAAATTTATTTGAACATGTGCAGTGACGGAATGAGGACAAGTTATCCCATCGAGAGTCAAATCAATCAAGTCCTTTTAATCACCACTCTGCTTTCATAGTGTGGCAGTAATGATGGAAGCCTATGTAGGGGTGATCCCCTAAGACCCCCGCTCACACCCCTACACAGACACACACGAACACATGCACGCCAGCGCACTCTGACAATTTTCATTTCTCAATTACATTATCTTATTAACCAATCAATTGCCGGCCTTATCAATAATTAATGTCACTCCAACTATTACGGCGTAGATTAGATGGAATGCCAGTCTCTCGTCTTCCCTCTTTGATACTTTAAACTGGGCTCTCCACTTTGATGACTTTGTTTAATTTATACATTTATTTGTATTCAGCAGTTTGATACGGTTTGGTAGTATTTGGGATTCATTTTTTGGCATACGAAAAATTCGAACATGAGTTGTTTGCGTGTGCTTTGAATACGTTTTGTCACGATTCATTGTGTAACACTCATGATTGTTTTGATTATCATTTTGGGCAATTTGGGCAATTTGGGCAAATTTTCGACACCACATTTCCGACCTACGAAAAATTCGAGCAGTTGTTTGTGTGTGCTTTGAATATGTTTTGTCACGATTCATTGTGTAACACTCATAATTGTTTTGATTATCATTTTGGGGCCTTTTGGCAATTTTGGCAAATTTTCCACACCACATTTCCGACCTATGAAAAATTCGAGCAGTTGTTTGTGTGTGCTTTGAATACGTTTTGTCACGATTCATTGTGTAACACTCATGATTGTTTTGATTATCATTTTGGGGCATTTTGGCAATTTTGGCAAATTTTCGACACCACATTTCCGACCTACGAAAAATTCAAGCAGTTGTTTGTGTGTGCTTTGAATACATTTTGTCACGATTCATTGTGTAACTCTCATCATTGTTTTGATTATCATTTTGGGGCATGTTGGCAATTTTGGCAATTTTGGCAAATTTTCTACCCCACATTTCCAACCTACAACCTTTAAATATTTTCCTTTTTAGCATATCACCAACCTTCCAAATCTCAGTTAAACAGGCTAATCGAGTCGAATCTAGTCGTAATGTTGCCAGATTGAAGTTGAATGAAGTCATACATTGAAATATTGCCAGAGAAAGTATCGTAATAGTACCGGAAATTGTTCGCAGTCTGAACACAAAAACAGCATTTGCCGACGCCCACAACATCATCCGGCTGCTCTGTAAGCAGCTATAGCGTATTGACCACAAAACTCAAGGCCTCCAAACTGCTTATTATGTAGCCTAAGCATGTTGATGATGATTTGCGTGACTTTTACGATTGATTTCTTCATTTATTTTCGGATTGTGTGGCAAGTTGCGTGCGGACCTTTCCCTCAGACTGGACGTAAGAACTGGCTTTAATGCGGGGAGGGCTTGAAACATCTGTCAACACTCAGGAAGGGGAGTAGAGGGAGGTCCGCTATGCAGGCTGGGATGGCGTTGGCATGAACGCCTTGTTTATTTGCCCTGACCTCGCCTTCGCCGTATGAGGTTATACACGCCCGGCACGCTCACTGAAAGGAGCCTTTGTGCTAGCCGCTGAATGTGCGAATGTTTTTATCCGGTTTCGATTAATGTCAGCTTATGATCTTGGCGTATTTCTAGGTTTAGCGATCATTTGATTTAGTATTGGTGAAAATTGTGCAGAAATAAGAATGATTCATAGTTTAGATTCATTCATTCATTTTCTGAACCACTTTATTGTTACTAGGGTCGCCGGGGGAAAAGGGGGTGGAGCCAATCCCAGCTGACTACTGAATCGGTGGACAGCCAATCGCAGGGCAGAAGGAGACAAACAACCATTCAGGCTCACACGCATACCAAGGGGAATTTAGATTGTCCAACCAGCCTTACCATCCATGTTTTTTTGGAATGTGGAAGGAAACCGGAGTACCCGGAGAAAACCCACTTGCAAACTCCACACTGGTGGACTGACCTGGATTTGAACCCGGGACCCCAGAATTTGTAGATGGAGCGTTCAAGCGAAACAGCTGAGAAAAAGAAAAAATACATTTTTTTAAAAATCCGATTTGCAACCCTGTTCATATTAAAATTGAGAGGAAAAACGTCATAAAAAATGGTGCATTGCTCTGTTAGCAAGCTAATCGTCCCTTTAACAGTCTATTAACTACAAGAGATTAACAGGCAGGAGAAAATCCGAAAAGCGAAGGCTCATTTTTCAAGACTTTCCAGCCAAAAAATGGGACCAAAGCCTTTCCAGATTGTTGTTTGTCACCGACAAATCTGAAACACTTCCCAGATGCATGGAAGCTATTTAGGCCATTTCCTCCGTGACCTAATACAGCACAATCATTTCCCGTAAATCCATGTTTTTTTCCTTTTATATAAAAATCAACCACTCCTTTTTGGGCTTGGCCCTTACATCATATTTACCCCCAAAAATGTGGAGCACATCCCAGCACTGCATTTTCTAATTCCACAGAGGACCCAGAGCTACCCAAACCTCCATTTTTGGTCGTTGTTTTGTGATAGGTTTATTTTTAATACACTTTAATCAAAACAGGGAGACATCATTAACATACTCTGGCTACAACTTGCAAGAAAAATCACTCCCGACTCGCCTTCGTCCAAGATGATTCTAAAGAAACGGCATCTTCCTCTGTCAATTTAGTCAGCGCATAATCAAAACATTTAAGGTCATCTGATTCAAACAATTGCATAAGCTAACCGAATAACACCATTAAGGTAAAAAACAACTGCCACAACAATCTCATATTAGATCGGAACCAAAAACACCTGCGTAAGAATTTGCACAAGTAAGCATAATAATTTCTTTATAAGGTAAACAGAGCGACCGTATTTTTAAACAATAATGCGAGTATTTTCGGAAGTTGATTCGATTATCGCCATCTGCCGGAATCCAAGTCAAAGCAATTTAAGAGTCCCTCGTAGATCTTCATTGCCAACTCAGATCAACAGTCTCGGCCTGGAACATGGTGTCCTTTTCGGTCAATAGTCCTGAAAACAATTAACTGGCCTCGAAAGCAGCTGTGGGGGGAAAGTGTCCTCGAGCTTACTCGGTCCCAACATAAAGTATAGCACAAATTCAATTATAACTTCATTACCTATTAAATGCTTAATGAACATATAGTAACATCCCAGAATAAACCCAACATTTTGTTTCTTTTTTTATATTATTCCTCGGCAGTCCGGACAATTTCGCCGGTCGGTGCATTGACATGCAACAAAGCTAATGGTGTCCAGGACAGGAGGAGGCTTAATCTTGACTAACTGACAAGATATAAATGGCGGAGACATCTTCCGCTGATTAGCTCCCACACCCACAATTATCCAACTGGGGTGTCAAGCAAGGTTTAACATCTCCACTGATTCCGCTCTCCCGAGACATCCGGGAGGCAATGCAATCGCTTTTAATAACTGCCACAGCATCCCTCCGTTCTCGTCTCCGGATGCGTCCCAACCGTCCCTTCGAAATGAACCTTTCCTGCGAAAAATAGCAAACCGTCGATGCCCCCCCCCCCCCCAATTTAATATCGTTGGCTAATTTATTCAAATTGCCCCACTCAGAACACCGAAGCAATCTGAACGCGCAGTGACATTTTTTTTAACGTCATGTCGCTTGTATCTTCTGGCAAATAAGGTGACAGCCCCACCCCCCCCAACCCCCCTAACCCCCCCAACCCCCTCAACCTCCTCTGGCGAGGCACACCTTGTAGCCCCCTCGAGTGTACGCCTCATTAAAATTCATCTGATCTGAGTATTTTCTGCAAATATGGTCTGATTGCCCGCCACGACATGAAATGTTATTTTAATCACACGCGCGCACGCCACGTTATCCCGACGGGCAGCGCGCACGCCGCCGCCACCGACATTGAACTCGTCTACTGCTTGACCTCATTTTGTGTCATTTTGGAAGGGGGGGGCTCGAGGGGAGGGGATGGGTTAGAGGAAGTTACCTGGAATGATGGACACACTTGATAATTCTTCTCCAAATGTTCTCATAGCATCAGTTCACTTTAAAGCCCCTCTCAATCACGCGGCCCTTCATCCCCACCTGCCACGAGAACCCCCCCCCCCCTTCCCCTCCCGTGCCCCCCCGTCCTGGCTAATGAACTGTTTGCTTCCGGTGATGGAACGGGGACACAAAGCAATGCGATTAATAATTTACTGTTTAGTTTGACTAATTGATCTGTTGTGGGAGCCGGGATAAAAGCCAGGATGCACAATGCCTTTCATATGGCATTTATCCAGCAGTCATAAGCAGAGCTCCCTCAAGATGAATAATGAAGCAAACGAGATCAAATAATTATCACTCGGGAGTCGCGGAGAAAGCGAGAGAGGCGGAGTGAGGCTTACAAACAGCGGCGAGTTTACCTTCGCTTCTGTCGGCACAACATGGCGACGCAGGGGACGGAGGCGGGTTTGTTGGTGACAAAGGCAAGGGCAGAGTATTTTGGAGTTGGCAAGTTGGGAAACTTTTTGTTTAGTCCCTAGTAGGTGCATTTTTGTATTAATCCATCAATGCGCACTTTGATGAACTATATATGTATACATATATATATACATACATGTACATATACACATACGTGCACATACACATAGATGTACATGCATGCATAGGGTAGGTCCTAACACTCAGCCATTTGTTTTGTTAAAGAGCCTGACAGCTGATACCTTTAATGATGCCATCGGTTTTACCCTTGCAGAGGCAGATTGATACATAGATTGCTTTTATCGAACAATTTTTAATAGTTACAGATCTGTGGTTTGAGAAAATTCGATCATTTATTTGGGGAAACATTGTTTTGGTGAGTCTTTAATGATATTTTGAAAGTGCGCCATTGGTCATAATGTTATTTTTCTGCAAGGCCTTCAAATGTCTGTAATGAATCGAAGTTATTAATGGACAGATCAATGAATAACTTGAATAATCAAAAGCCGCAGTCCTATAGTTGGGTCTTTACTGCCGTCTGGCAGGATGAATCTCGGGGGTTTATATGCAAGGGACGATTACATCTTAGGACGAATAGTGAAATGATTGGGTATTACATTGAGTAATCATTGAGTGAATGCATGTGCACATTAGCTCGGGAACAAGTCCAGAATACATTCCACCTCCGATCACCCTAACATTAGGAGGGGTGGATTAAAAATGAAATGAGCAACATTTCTTCCTTGATTCATGAAGGTCTGAATTGCGAGTTGAGGGAACGATATTCATCTGTTTGCAGATGAGCACAAATTTGAATTTCATCGCATTGGATTCCACGCCATTGGCCATTGAAACGTAATGCGATTTCGCTCGCCAATCTGTAATTTTTACAGCTGTTGCCTTATAAATAAGGTTTAACGCGGCCGTGCAGTGTGAAGTGGCAATTTGTGCGCCCGCCAACGCTTATGAATATAAAGGTGTCATTAGCTGCAAGTAGCAAGATTAAAGAAGCAACTAAATGCCCATATCATTACCCTATTAACATGTGACATATAGGAGTCTGTCTCATTAGGGTTGATTGATTGGAATCAATGAAAAGGCAAGGTAAGTGGGGGCAGGAGTCTTGTCAAGGCATCCCGCATTAAAGTCATATCCTCTTATTTCTTATTTGCTTTAGCTGTTGAACAGGCAGACGTGCTAAGTTGCCTTTGATACTCTGAGAAATTGCCCCCCCCTCCCCGCCCCACCTCGGAAAGTTGTCGCCTAATTTTGTCAGGGATATTAGGCAGTGGCGCGTATGAATCAGTGCGGGTTGTCATAATTATGTTAACATAAGGGATATTAAATGAGACGGGCCTCGTCGCAAAGGTGAGGCGGCGGCACCGAGTCGACGCTCGGCAAACCCCGGCGTCAATCACGCCGGAGATTCGTATTCAGCCCAAGTCGAGCGCATCTGCCCGGATGCATTATTTATGTCAGAAATAAGCGGCTTAACTCGGCGGCACTAGCAGCTATTAGCAGGAGACACGCACCTATCCGGGTCCCTGTCTCTCTTTTCGGAGGCCGCGTTTGAAGTGTTTGATTGGGAGGCCAAATCGGTCCTGTTCGAGTGTTTTGTGGCGCCGCCACAAAGGCTCGCTGGTGTTTGTACTCGGTCATTAGGATGTGTACCTGTCTTTTGGCACACTCCCTCGCTGGCTCTCTGGGCTTTCTATCAGTTGAAGTTAGGATGGCGGAGTTACAGCTCCATCCTCCTGTCAGAAGCGTGCACCTCTGCTTTAGATAGCTTATGTCATTTGGACCGTTGGCAAGTGCATCCTCCCACGTCAAATACAGTGGTAACTCGACATACGAGTGGCCCGACATACGAGAAATTCGAGATACGAGTCAAATTTCGGGAAAATATTTATCTTGAGATTCGGGACAAATTTTGATATACGAGCAGACAGCAAATGCGAGATGCTGCTCATAAGAACGTCATGGACACTGTCTCTCTCCCTGCAACTCCCTCGTGTAATGTATCTGGTCGCAACTCCCTCTTTGTAATGTCTCTGCGAGAGCGTTGCAATTTTTCAGTGGTTTTTCCCCGTTAGTCAGTGCGAATGGCGAATATACTACTTCTCGTTGGCAAGTGGTCGTGCGTTATCCTATTGTGAGGACATTTGTGTGCATCATTTTGGGAATATTTTGAAGGGAATACAAACTGAAACAACCCTCGATATTGACTGAAAGTCAGTGTGGAGGCGGGGCAAAAAGAGCCAAACCTGGGAGAAGAAAGGTCTCAAAATCCGACTCGCTCTCTCTCCCCCCTTCGAAATCCGTATAATTTTAGTACTATTAAACACATTTTAGTAATATTAAACCACTAGTTATGTGTTACTTTGTTAATAGATGGCAAATTAGAACAAATAAAACATTTTTTCCAATCCAATATCCTGTTTTGGGTGTTTTTTCAGAGGGTTGGAAGGAATTAATTTGTTTTTAGTTCATTTCAATGGGAAACGTTGGTTTGAGTTACGAGAAAATCGACATACGAGCTCCGTCCCGGAACGCATTAAGCTCGTATCTTGAGGTACCACTGTAAATGCACTTTCAAAATAAACCACTAGAACGCTACTCTAATGAAATAATTCATCGAAGCACCAAAATTGAATTCAAAGTCTTTTTCAAGTCAAATTTCTCCAATGAATGGATTCATCCTTCCAGCAATTTAGACCCACCTGCAGTTTTAAACTTCATCTTTCTAAACATGTTCACGTGGAATTACCAAACATATAAAAGTAAAAATAGATATGGAACACTTTTGCTTGTTAGCTTTAACACTTTGCAATCTTTTCATCAATGAATAATGACAAGCAAAGAACTCGGCACCTCAAAGATTTAAAAAAAAACTTTCTAATGGAACGCAGAACCACTAAATAATAGTCATCCACACGTCTTTCCCTTTTAGCACAATGACCTGATTTGAAACTACACAATGCGTTTCGCACACTCCAATCACGAAGGATGAAAAGTGAATATAACATTATACTTATAGCTCGCTTGATTTAATTTTGGGTTGCCAGGGCAGGAGTGTTCCAAAATGGCCCTCGGAAACATCAGGTGTCAAAAGTCAGCGTACGCACGATTGAAAAAAGAAAAGCATATTAACCCAAATCTCCAGTAGGGATCTTTGTGATTCAAATCCATTTAATCAAGGGTTTGTTGCAACTTTTCCACCACTTAATGGTGTATACTAAAGCATACAATTGCCAGCCATCTCAAAGGAGTTCCATTTTTCTCCTGGTGGAGGAACAAAAAGGAAAAACGCAAAGATAAGATGGGGATGGAATTCAATTGAATTCAATGCCTTTATTCTTCTTATATCAATAAATAGATGATAAATAAATAAGTAGTCAACATAATAACTAACAGTAGCGTATGGAAGGTTGTTGACGTGCCTCTTTTTCTAGCATGAAATAACCAACAATTTCTGTGTTCTTTTGCACTATACAATTGAATTCTAACAAGTACTATGTATATATATATATACATATACATATATATACATATATATATACACACATATATATATATATATATGCATATATACGTACAGTTACGTATATGTATATATACGTACAGTTACATATATGTATATATACGTACAGTTACGTATATGTATATATACGTACATGTATGTATATGTATATATACATGTATATATACATGTACATATACATGTATATATACATGTACATATGCATGTATATATACATGTACATATGCATGTATATATACATGTACATATACATGTATATATACATGTACATATACATGTATACATATACATGTATACGTGTATATATATATGTATATATATATATATATATATATATATATATATATATATATATATATATATATATATATACATACATACATGTATATGTGTATATATATACACATTTATGTGCATATATATATATATATATATATATATATATATATATATACATGTATGTATATATACATACGTCTATTTATATGTATATATATACATACATGTATGTGTGTATATATACACACATGTATGTGCATATATATATATATATATATATATATATATATATATATATATTGTGTGCCTGGAATAGAGCATTGGTGATTTTTTTTTTGTAAAACTCCTCATGAAGTGACCGCCTACGTCCAAAATCCAGCATTCCCAATTAATCCATTCCATCCATAACAATGCCAAAATGCAGTTTGGATTGAACGTCTGGAGTAGCTGAAGCCCACCTATGAAAATGTAGCAAATGATCCATTTCTGGCCTTACAGGATTTAGGCAAATCTCCTGACACAGATGGTACCTCATTGTCAAACCTAAATACAACCCTCCATCCCAGCCGTCCTTCTATTTCCTTTTCCACGTGTACACGTACACACAACATAACCCGAACAGCCATCACGAGGGGGCCGCCTTTTCGCCCCCTGCTTATTTAGATGCACTCGAGCACACAATGGGGGTGCATTAGCGGCGCCCGCACTCACCGCTGCTGTAATTTCATTGTGGTTACCACATGCATCCTACTTGACTCTCAATTCACCGTCTGGGATGAGGGCCAAATAATGGGATTTAGCCTGTCGGACGAGAGCGCGACGCCCCCTGTATTTGTGAGGGTGCTTCAATGTGGGTGTCTCATACATATAATAAATAATTACCAGGTCGCGCTTCGGCAAGCTCGATACACGTGTGTGTTTTGGCATATTGCGTGCATGTATATATGCAGAGTTGGGCTAGTTTGTCTGGCGTTGTGAAGTGCAGTTTTTGGGGGGCAAAAAGCACAGGTCGCTTGCAAACGGCCTCGAGAAAGAACATTCGTGGGGGGCCATTTTAAACTAGAACGGTTGGTGTAACAGGTCACTTGTTGTTTATTTTAAGGTGTTTTGTTGAATTCGCAGCAACTATTTGAATGAAATGAGAATCCTTGTTTTTGGATGATTTGGGGATTTTATTTCGGAGCGGAAACTTTCGAAGGTATGGGTTTATACGGGAATGTCATGAATGAGGAATTTCTTCAATGATGTCTGTCATAAGATGATCATTGATTGATAGGATTGTTCCATTATATTACGTCGCAGAATCTTTTTCTGTTCATTCACGATGTTCACACTCAATGTAGCCATGGTAGACAAGTTATGTCATATTTACCGTTGCCACCAGAGGACTGTTTATCCTCTCAAATTGATAAAACTTCGTAAATGCAGCTACTTTCAAAACAAACCATTAGAGCAAGGGTGTCAAACTCGGGTTGGTTCGCGGGCCACATTAACGTCAACTTGATTCCATGCGGGCCGGACCATTTTAGATATAATATTTAGATTTTTTTCTTCTGAACTGGATTAAAAGCCCTGAATATTCAGTTTTTTATAGATCTAAAACAATGTTTATTTTAGCTTTTTTATATATATTTTTAGATTTTACAAAATGATTTTTGAACTAAAAACAGAAAAAAAACATTTAAAAAATACAATTATTAATTTAAAAGGGGGAAAATCAGGAAATTTAATATACATCTACACTCTTCATTTTAATTTGATCCTAAAACAGAAAGTCGGCACTCATGATTTAATTTCCCGGGCCACACAAAGTGATGCGGCGGGCCAGATTTGGCCCCCGAGCCGCCACTTTGACACATGAGTTAAATGATAGAATCTTGTCAAAGAGTATTCAAAAATAACCAATCCAGACTTGAATAGAGATCCATAACTATAGAAACTGAACCATAAAAATAATGTATGTAACATTTTGCCTCTGCATAGTGGAAACCAATGAACTAGTCGAAGGCTAAAAGAAAAAATTGATTAAAAAATGACAATTATTGATTTAAAAGGGGGAAAATCAGGAAATTTAATATACATCTATACTCTTCATTTTAATTTGATCCTAAAACAGAAAGTCGGCACTCATGATTTACTTTCCCGGGCCACACAAAATGATGCGACGGGCCAGATTTGGCCCCCGGGACGCCACTTTGACACATCAGCATTAGAGCATCACTCTAACTAAGCGATTCATTGAAATTGCCCCCCAAAAAGTTACGAAAACTCTTAGACCTTCGACAAACTGACTTTTTTTACTAAGTCAATTTGTCGACTGCCCTAACTACTACTAATACAACACATTTCTTATGTACTTCAACACTTGTTTTCATTAGATAAGCCGTCACACGCCTCAACTTTCATCGTACGGGGGGTGAAAAAAAACGTAATCAGGAGGAACAAAGTCCTCAGCCCAATTGCATAGAGACATCATTTATTCCAGTTTGTGTTTTGCTTTAATTATTACACCCCGCTTAATGGCTGTAGCTGTCAAAATCCAGAGGCAACAATTTCATCTAAGTCTTGAAACAAACACTGTCTTCTCGCTCCCTCTGTTGTGTAAAAGGCCTTTAATCAGGCCCTGGTGTATTTCCTGTTTGTCTATTATGTGATAGGGAAAATACAGCTTCCAAATGTGTTCTGTTGTTACATGACCTCGCCAAACAATTCCCAGGGAGGGGAGAATTGATAGGGAGTTCCTTAATTAAGGAAATTAACGAGCTTGTTCGCCGAGCAACCAAACGCTTTGTATCACGGCGGCGCCTATCTCCTCAGAGACTCGGAACGTCGGACTTTACCGACAGCGTTTGTGTCTTTATGCGTGCGTTTGAAAGGCACTGGGAGAAAAGCAAACAGAGTCGGAATCACGCCGCAAAGGCAATGAGACGGGCTGTTTACAATCCGAGGGGTTTGGAAATAATAATTGATAACGAGTTCAAACCACAACCCGCCAGGAAGCCAGAGTCACTTACAGAGAGTGTTGAAGGCAAAGGCAGGCTTTTTGATCTATTTATTTATTTATTTTATTGCTGTGGAGGCTAGTCTTTTAGCTTTTTTTCCCCCCAAGAATTGTTTTTTATCCGAATGTTTAATACATCTTTTGTACCGAACAATGTTTAATACGTTCCCAGCCTTCGACTGGTTCATTGGTTTCCACTATGCAGAGGCAAAATGTTACATACATTAGTTTTATGGTTCAGTTTCTATAGTTATGGATCTCTATTCAAGTCTAGATTGGTTATTTTTGAATACTCTTTGACAAGATTCTATCATTTAACTCATGTGTCAAAGTGGCGGCCCGGGGGCCAAATTTGGCCCGCCACATCATTTTGTGTGGCCCGGGAAAGTAAATCATTTCTGTTTTAGGATCAAATTAAAATGAAAAGTCTAGATGTATATTAAATTTCCTGATTTTCCTCCTTTTAAGTCAATAATTGTAATTTTTTAATCCATTTTTTCTGTGTTTTTAGTTCAAAAATCATTTTGTAAAATCTAAAAATATATTTAAAAAAAGCTAAAATAAACATTGTTTTAGATCTATAAAAAAACTGAATATTCAAGGCTTTTAATCCAGTTCTTTTAATCCATTTATATAAAAAAAAATCTAAATATATCTAAAATGGTCCGGCCCACATGAAATCGAGTTGACGTTAATGCGGCCCGCGAAACAACCCGAGTCTGAGACCCCTGGTTTAATACATTCCCAGCCTTTGACTAGTTCATTGGTTTCAACTATGCAGAGGCAAAACGTTACATACATTATTTTTATTGTTCAGTTTCTATAGTTATGGATCTCTATTCAAGTCTGGATTGGTTATTTTTGAATACTCTTTGACAAGATTCTATCATTTAACTAGTGATAGTGGGACTTTAATCCCCAGCAGTGTCATGATGACCCATCTGACAGCAAGCTATTAATGAGGCGCCATTTTGTCCCTTTGACTGCGGTTGCACTGGGCTTCATTAATTCCTACAGGTCTGCGAGGTGAGGCGAACGGGGGTAGGGGGCACGGTGTTTCAGTACGGGCCCCTTGAGACCTTACAGTCGACTGCCTGCATGCTTGATCACCCATGAGTTGACCTGTTTTTTTTCGCATATGTACTTTCTAGCACTTAATTGTACTGTAAATTTCTATTTATGCGTAACACACCCTCTCAAAATTAGGTGGAAATCCCGACCGGGGTCTCAAACTCAGTTCTCTGTGGGCCGGAGAAGTTTATTTTTGGACAGCCAGTCCTCACAAATAATCTAAATTCGACATCTCTCATTTTCACAGAAAAAAAAAAGGTAATTTTGCGCCACTTCCTTGTCATTTTAGGCTACTTACAGGTCACATTATTACAGAAAATAGGTAGTATTAACTGGAAAACCGGTATAGATTTCTTTCAAAGCCTATTTGGATATGAAAGATGGGCAGCCTAGACAATGACAGATGATAAAAAAAAATACGTGGTAATGATGACCCTCGCCGGGACCCCTGAGGCCACCCTGGGGCCCCTCTAATGAGACTTTTGGCAGATGACATCAGTTCACCACAGGCAACTGTCTCCTGTTTATCTCACTAAGCGAGTGTCAAAAGGTTATGCAGTAAGCAAAGCTGCATTTGTGGATGTATTCCCTCCCATTAAAAGAGCAATGAAATAGTGCAGCAAGGGTCTTGAAAAAAAACAAGCCCCCCAAAAAAGACAGGCTTAATATTGAAATGAGTTGGTAATTTTTTTTTAAAAAGTGGGCGTTCCTTAATGCGTTGTTTTGGTTGGAGTGTCTTACCCTGAGAAAACTAACATCTGTAACTTACTGTTTTGAACTGGTACAATTCCAATGTAAATGAAAATAGTTATTCCAATATTTAAATGAGGGGATGACCATAATTTTACAAATGGCAGTCCTTTTCACTGCCACAATTTTTCAAAATATATGTATAAAAAACTTTTCAATAAAAGGCTAGATGTTTTCATAGAAAATCACAGTTTACTCAGCAATAGTCAATATAAATTCAACAGCAATAGCATTAGTAGTTATAGATGTGGATGTGGATGTGGATGTGGATATGGATATAATAGATATAGATATAATAAATATAGATATAGATATAATAGAGATCGATATAATAGATATAGATATAATAGATATAGATATAATAGATATAGATATAATAGATATAGATATAATAGATTTAGATATAATAGATTTAGATATAATAGATATAGATATAATAGATATAGATATAATAGATATATATATATATATATATATATATATATATATATATATATATATATATAATAGATATAGATACAATAGATATAATAGATATAGATATAATAGATATAGATATAATAGATATAATAGATATCGATATAATAGATATCGATGTAATAGATATCGATGTAATAGATATCGATGTAATAGATGTAGATGTAAAAGATGTAGATATAATAGATGTAGATATAATAGATGTAGATATAATAGATGTAGATATAATAGATGTAGATATAATAGATGTAGATATAATCGATGTAGATATAATCGATGTAGATATAATAGACATAGATATAATACAGATGTAATAGATATAGATGTAATAGATATAGATGTAATAGATATTGGATTGGATAACTTTATTCATCCCGTATTCGGGAAATTTCGTTGTCACAGTAGCAAGAGGGTGAGAATGCAGAAATAGAAAATGCATTTTAGACATAAATAGATAGATAATAAGTAAGTTAATAAATAAATACATGAATAATATAGATATAGATGTAATAGATATAGATATAGATAATCTCGCCGAGAAATGGCCTACTTTTAAAGGATTTTGACGTCAAAATGTCCTCCACATTGGGAGACACCCGACAGTTACAAAGTTGCCAGCATTTGCAACACCTTAGCTAAAAGATACATAGTTTCTCCCCTCAAGCCCGCCATCTCCGATCATCACCAATACGTTTTGCCGTCCTCCATCCCTCCCCTCCCCTCCCCTCCCTCCCGCATGCACCGGCAATAAATATCATGTCACGAGGATGGCAATGCTCCTTCATGGAACACTGCATGTTTATTAGAGGCAGGAGAAGTTTAAGAGAAATGCTAACAGTGTTCATTAATGGACCGCGTCGGCGTTTGATGAGCCATGGCACATCCCAGCCACAGGGCAAGCAGGCGGGAGTTTTTTAAGGGCTGTCGGTGGGGGGTGCCGTATAGGTGGAAGGGTGTGATGGGCTTAACGGCTGCCGGTAAACGGACGGTAATTGTGTCCAAATTGTGCGGCGAGAAGGCCTTTCAAGGACTGACAGTGACGGAGCAATTATGGCAAGCCAAGTGAGCTGTGTCAAATTAGCTCGTTTCTTACCCCCCTTTCCCCTTTTTCTCCTTCCTCTCAAGCCAACCCCGCTGACGGGCGAGTCATATTTCTTCGCCCCGGAAAGCGATGTCAGAGTTATAAAGCCTTTATGGTGAATGATAGGCACGACCGGCCGTGGCGAGGCGATGATTCAAACTGTCAACGGCGAGCCAGGGGTGGCGCGGGTGATATTTAGAAGGGCCGTTGGCGCGCCGGTCGAACTTATCATGCCATCAAGCCGGAGGGAGCAGTGTCATGCCAGATCTATTATATACCTGAAGGTTGTCGAAATTGACATTTGAAGTCAACCGGACTTGAGTAAATATGGAATTACTTCGTCAAAGCAATGGCAGTGAGATTTGATCAAATGAGTCAACTCAAGTTACTCCAGATGGTACTCGGACGATTCGCCGAAATACGTTTGGCCGACGGACGTTTGGCCGACGGACAGTTCGCCGAACGGATGTTTCGCCGAAACGGGATTCGCGCGCTCGCCCCAGCCCCAGATCGTGTGTGTACATGTTTTTCACCCTCTGCCCGCGGGACATATACGGCCCGTTACAGATACATTCATTTAGTACGTACTACAACGTGCTGCCAAATTTTTTTTAATTTTATTTTATCCTTGCGTTTAAAGAAGTAGCCATTTGGACACGCAATGTAATTTATCAAAGCTGGGGATTGATGTCTGACACTGAGAAAAAACAACACTAGAAGACTTATGTGAAATTCTAAGTGCCTTGGACAGACTAGAGGGCTTAGAGAACAATATATGAAAATGCCATGAAACACACTTACTTCTAGTCTAATTTTAAATAATTTCCCATTATTTTAGGAAATATATATTCAAAATGATTTGTGAGAACCTTAATTCAAAGATTAATCTCAACGTTTTCTATGCTGGTGTAAATTTTCTGGAGTATGATTTCTGGATTTACAATTTCATTACAGTAGTACTTACTGTTACTACTACTTTATTTTCTCTATTTTTTCTGTGTGATCTCCAAATGGCTACTACTTTAAACGCAAGGATAAAATAAAAAATATAAAAAATTGGCAGCACATTGTAGTACGTACTTGTTTTTAGAAATATGTCCAGCGGGGGGCAGTACATGCCCTTGTTATTCCTAAATGAATGTTATCTGTAACGGACCGTATATGGTCCGCGGGCCGAGGTTGAAAAACGTGTACACACACGATCCGGGGTGGGGCGAGTGCGTGAATCCCGTTTCGGCGAACTGTCCGGCAGCCAAACGTCCGTCGGCCAAACGTCTTTCGGCGAAACGTCTTTCGGCGAATCGTCCAGTCACGACTCCAGATAATATCAACGACCGCCAAATCTGGAGTTGGCATCACTAATAGCGTCCTATTATTATTCATTTTTGTCATGCGAGGGCTTCATGCAGCATTGAGTGCCTTCTGTTGCTGCCAGTAATAATGATTATTGTTCATTAGCTGTTGAAATTCCGCTCGAGGAGATGTAATTAGTATAATGTATTAAAAAAAAAGATGAATTAATGCACGTGTAAAATCTGCCCTGTTCTCAATTTCTTCTTGATAATTTAATCGTCTGGTAAACGCACCCCCCCCCCAAAATAATAATATATAAATAAATAAATTTAAAAAATGAAAAATCAGTGCATTTATATACACAGAAAGGATATCAAAATGTAGTAGACGAGCTATGTATCATTCAACGTTGCTACCAGAGGGCCCAAATCCATACCAGTGAATACTGTGGTACCTCGAGATACGAGCTTAATTCGTTCCGGGTCTGAGCTCGTATGTCGATTTTCCCGTAACTCAAACGAACGTTTCCCATTGAAATGAACTCAAAACGAATTAATTCGTTCCAACCCTCTGAAAAAAACACCAAAAACAGGATATTGGATTGGAAAAAATGTTTTATTTCTTCTAAATCGCCATCTATTAACAAAGTAACACAACTAGTGATTTAATAGTCTACTAGAATGTGTTTAATAGTACTAAAATTATACGGATTTTGAGGGGGGAGAGAGAGAGAGACGGACAGAGGGTAGGGGGAGACTTTTTGCACGATAATGCTGTCGTAACATAACATAAACAAATTGAAATGAACTTGGATTACGATGCAGACACTCAAAAATAAGTTTAATCGAACCTAACACTAAACTTAATTCTAATTCTGTTTGACATTTTGATACATTTCTCCCGAGTTGGCTCTTTTTGCCCCGCCTCCAAACTGACTTTCAGTCAATATCGAGGGTTGTTTCAGTTTGTATTCCCTTCAAAATATTCCCAAAAGGATGCACACAAATGTCCTCACAATAGGATAACGCACGACCACTTGTCAACGAGATGTAGTATATATTACTGTCGTTTTAGCGATCGCCTTGCCATTCGCACTGACTAATGGGAAAAAACACTGCAAAAATGCAACGCTCCGCCCAGTGCTCGCAGAGACATTACAAAGAGGGAGTTGCGACCAGAGACATTACACGAGGGAGTTGCGGGGAGAGAGACAGTGGCCATGATGTTCTTATGAGCAGCATCTCGCGTCCGCTGTCTGCTCGTACATCAAAATTTGTCTCGTATCTCAAGATAAATATTTGCCCGAAATTTTACTCGTATCTCGAATTGCTCATATGTCGTGGCACTCGTAAGTCGAGGTACCACTGTACTGTCACACTTTCAAAACAAACCTCTACAATATCATTCTATTAAGCAATTCATCACAGCAACAAACGTGAATTCCAAGCTTTTTTCTAATCTAATTCCTCAATGGTACCTTAAGTCTTTTTGTCCTTTTGTTGATGACACAAAGCTGCGATCATGGAAAAAGAACAACATATCCACTGCCTGCGCAAACTAGGTGAAACCAATGAGTTTTATGAAGACCATAGCGGCAAGGATCAATAGGAGTGATGATTCAAGATGTCAATCCATACATGCAAACACTATTCTAATTGATTTTCTCCTATTGATTCCGCCGGCCTCTGCGCAGCTTCTGGTTTAAGGCGAGAACAACATGTGTGTTTGATGGGAGTCGGACACTGATTGGAGCTTGCAGCTTTTCCAAAGAGCTTTGCAAACTTTGATTATTAATTAGAATAAATATTAAAGTCAGCTCAGCCCCGAAGCAAAGTCTGATGAACGAATCACATATATAGCGTCATTTGCTAATCAGTTGATGAATTATTGAAATGATTCTGACCATAAATCAAGTCGCGTTCATATTTGGAGAGATGAAATTCATACTCTTTGTTGTAACAATTCGATCAATTCATTCTTGCCTTTTTTCATTTCAACTTTCATTACAAAATCTTAAAATTCCATTTTTTTTCAGCGGTGTCGGGTGCTATCCATTTCCCAATCCGCATATCAATAGGAAGTGATTTTGATTTGTCAAAAACTAAACATAAATTCATCTAGAAAAGCCCAACATAAATATCATGTGACCTGAGAAGCCCCAAAATCAATAGGTGTGCCAAACTATACAGCACATGTGTCAAAGTGGCGGCTCGGGGGCCAAATCTGGTCCGCCGCATCATTTTGTGTGGCCCGGGAAAGTAAATCATGAGTGCCGACTTTCTGTTTTAGGATCAAATTAAAATGAAGAGTATAGATGTATATTATATTTCCTTATTTTCCCCCTTTTAAATTAATATTTGCAATTTTGTAATCTATTTTTTCTGTGTTTTTAATTCAAAAATCATTTAGTAAAATCTAAAAATATCTAAAAATATTTTCTGTTTTCCACTTTAATATGGAACATAATTAAAGAAAAATCTGGTTTCCTTTTGAAATGAAAAAACGAATGATTAAATAAATGATTTTCCCTTACTAAGAAAAAAAAAGTTCAAACATTGTTTTAGATCTTTAAAAAATTGAATATTTAGGGCTTTTAATCTAGTTCTTTTAATCCATTTATAAAAAAATATCTAAATATTATATCTAAAATGGTCTGGCCCACATGAACTCGAGTTGATGTTAATGCGGCCCGCGAACCAACCCGAGTCTGAGACCCTTGGGGTTCAGAGACGGGAGTTCACGTATGCTAACTAGTATTGAGTTCCAGGTATTTGGGAAAGTTGGCTAAATGGACTCTTTTTGAAGAGAACTACACAGTCACCTCTAGAGCCAGCCCTTGTTGATGCGTTGGGATTTTTTTGTACAAAATCTTGCAGTGGAGGAGGAGCTTTGTGTTGGAAGATTTTGTAAACTAAGGTGGCATCTCCATATTCAACATATTGTTCCAGTTCAGGCGTTTGTGTTTTTTAAATATCTGACAGTGGTGGTGCGTTTTTTTTGGCTTTCTGTCCAATACTTTCAAAGCCTGCTTGTAAATGTAAATTTCAATTGGTTTTAATGTGGTTTTGCAGGCCGATGACCAACTTGTTAGGCAGTAAGTCACCTGTGATATTTTCATTGTCTCAGGTGTTAGATTGTTTCTAATGAAGCTAAAATTGGAAACATTGATATCACATTTTATTTAGTGTGTTTTTTTATCAGTTTGAAGGCAAGTTGAGAGTCAAGCATGATTCCTAAGTATTTAAATTATTGGACTACATTGATTGTTTTTCCTTGGACAAAAATGTTGGGGTTTGTGGGTGGTTATTTGTCGCTCTTTTTGAGAAGTACATACAGAGAGTCTTAGATAATGCCTCAAAACCAACCATAAGTAATATAAAGCAATTTACCAAGTAACATTAGTGGCGCACACACCTGAATAGAGAAGAGCCAGTTATTGCTGTGCATGTGTGATGCATTTGCGTGTGTTTTAGTCCAAATATATCAATCTTGTGTCTGCCATTAATGTCACTTTGAGCTCATCATTTCCCAAATTATACTTAATAATAGATAGCTTTGGGCCATAAATGTTAATGCTGAATTGCATGGAGTTACAGTCCATCCCGAAAGTGACATGCCGTCGTTCGTCGCTCCATATTTAGAGAGCTTCCACCCAGATGCCCCAAATTTTAACCAAAACTTTCTCCAAAAAACTTTCCTTTTATCCAGAATCCAAACAGGGCGAAGACGGCAAACGGTTGGTTTGATTATTGACTTAACTCCTAAAAAGTAACATGGAGAGGAAATGCCCCTGGACTCATTTGTGAGCTTGGTGACGCACGCCATTTCCAAAAAGGGCCTGCACTTGTGTCAAATCATATCAGTAGGTGACGAGTGACGTGTTCATTTGACGTCTATTTGCGAGAAAACCCATCCTTATTTAAAAGCAAAAAGTCGGATGATGCCGCAATGGAAACGAGGCAAGCTGTGTACACTGGGCATGGTTTGGAAATAATAATTCTATGTTGCAATAAATATACCGTATTTTCACCACTATATGGCGCATCGTATTTTAAGCCACAGTATCAGTAACGAGTGCTATTTCTGTATTGGACACACACAAAGGACGCACCATTTTTAAAGACGCAGCCAGGCATGGCAAAACATACACCAGCTTAAACATACGGACACACGCTAAAAACACGTTTTTAAAAAGGCAACAGAAGCAAAACTGAGTTCGGTGGTACTTTATTTAGCCATTTTACAATGTACTCACGTCATCATCACCCACAAATCCATCAAAGTCCTCATTTTCTGTGTCCAAATTGAACAATTGTCCAAATGAGTCATCGAAAACGCTGAGTTTTATACGTTCGTCCAGGCGGCCACAATCCATTCGCAAATAGTAGCTAGCTAGTAGCTAGCGTAACTATTCCGGCGCTGCCTTCCACGCTTCTTAAAGCTGTGTTGATGTCGATGGCCCGGCCACAATCAATTCGCAAATAGTAGCTAGCGTAACTATTCCGGCACTGCCTTCCACGCTTCGTAAAGCTGTGTTGATGTCGATGTCCAGGCCACAATCCATTGGGTGTATTGACAAAAGAACTATATATCCCAGCAGTCACTGCGCAGTACTTTTTCTCCGGGGAAAATAGTAGAGTCGGGGGCTGCTTGCCGTAGTTGTGAGAGCTGTAGAGGACGGTGTACCCTATCGACTGATTTATTTTATTTTATCTTGAGAACAATTTTAGTATTGGTCCATATATAAAGCTCACTGGATTATAAGGCGCCCTGTCTATTTTGGAGAAAATTTAAGACTTTTATGTGTGCCTTATAGTCGTGAAAATACGGTAGTTAAAAAAATGGGGTTGGTCATTTTCACGGCTGCTATTTATCGCCCTGCCCGTGCTTTCGGCGCACATTTGTGTTTAAACTTGGCCCGTTGATTGCATAGAAAGCTACAGTTGCATTCACAGATATTTATTGGTCGTCAAAACACTGTAGGACTCAAAATTGAATTAATGCCAATTTCCTGTTGGAGAGGAAGCCGCTGTCAGTTTCATTTCCATGTCGAGCCCGCTTTCACTCGTTTGCGCCATATAATGGGGATTCTGAACTTTTCCTGGAAAAAATATCTCCGAAATCACAATACAATTTCATACCTGCCAATCTCGGCCAATTGCAGTGAGTGTAGGATTTCCTTCCAAACCAACAAGAGGACGCATTTGTAGCAATCTGGTGTTTTGCAAGTCAGTGGATTGGCGTGGTGATAGTGGGACTTTTTAGCCATTCTCATTTTCTGACATGGAACACACAACGACGGAGATGGAGTTCTGCTCATCATTTGTGTGGATTGGCCAATAGAGAGTTCACCTATTGATTTGCGTTTAACCCGCCAACTGAGCCGCTTGGCACGTTGGACGGCGCCGTCCGACGTTTGATTTGAGGTTGCCTCAGGACATAAATGTTGATTTGCGCGCAGCCGGGGGAAGCATCTCGACAGCACCATTACATATTAACTACATCTCCGCTTATGTTCTGAAAACATGATGAGTACACTGAAGTCCAAGTTGCCCGGCAGATGAATTATTGACAGTGTCCTTTGCGCAACCCGAGTGTTCTTAATGCCATGTTTCATTCAAAATAATAATAATAATCATAATCATCATAAAAATGTATGTTGGTTGTTGGTGCAAACTGCAGGAGATGACTGGCAAAAATCATTCTGATTCATTTAACCCCAAAAATCAAGTAATCCAATCAATCTATCAATCCGTATTGATTTATATTTTACTACTGCTGCACATGTTACAGGGGGAAAAAATAATAGGGTTATTGTGGTTCGTTTTAATGCAGTACAGTTCATTTTCTTTGGTTTAAACACTTGTGATTTTAATATTGGTGCAGAGGATCAGATCGGAGCTGATTTTCCCTTCCCCTGAGGGGTCTTTCGATCCTCTAAATCAGGGGTGTCAGACTCGGGTTGGTTCGCGGGCCGCGTTAACGTCAATTCGATTTCATGTGGGCCGGACCATTTTAGATATAACATTTAGTTTTTTTAAAATAAATAGATTAAAAGAACTGGATTAAAAACCCTGAATATTCAGTTTTTTATAGATCTAAAACAATGTTTATTTTAGCTTTTTTAAATATATTTTTTAGATTTTACAAAATGATTTTTGAACTAAAAACACAGAAAAAAATGGATTAAAAAATGACAATTATTGATTTAAAAGGAGGAAAATCAGGAAATTTAATATACATCTATACTCTTCATTTGAATTTGACCCTAAAACAGAAAGTCGGCACTCATGATTAACTTTCCCGGGCCACACAAAATGATGCGGCGGGCCAGATTTGGCCCCCGGGCCGCCACTTTGACACATGTGCTCTAAATAGTTTTATTGCAAGCATCAACATTTCCTTCTTAGTTTTTCATCTCATAAAACTGTACTGCAATGCATGAAATGGAATTACTCAAACAATAAATGAATTGATTACTTCAACGATCCATAGCTGCAGCCCAATAGCAAACACAATTCTCACTCCCCTTGTCACTCTCATGCAGCCCCTTTTGTTTATTCATGAGCCATTGTTTTCCCGCTTAACTTTGAAGCCTTCCCATATTTGTCAGCAATTGTCAACGAACGGAACGGGTGCATCTCCCAAGACTCCGATCCTGACGAGGACATTTTTTGTTCTTTAATTCCAACTAAATACGGCCGGTCTCTCCTTTTCTCTGTCCCTGACACCTTGGTCAACGGGAGATGCGCTTGTGCTTCCAGTGGTTGTCAGGAGAGACAGCCTATAAGCAATCAAAGCGGTGGCCGAGACAAAGGAGCCCCGCCTCTTCCCGAGGTGCCGCAACGGGCCGACGCAAAGGACTCGCATGTATAATTAAGCGAGAGAGGAAGCCGGGGCCACTTAATCTTCCCTCTAATGGTGATCCCGGCTCCATTACTGGGGGCCCTCTTGGGGGGGCCGTACCCCAAAGACCCACTCTCCGGGTCAGCGCCGTCCCCCAATTGTCATTGGCGAATCCTTTTTATCGGCCGGAAGAGCGGTTTTCCCGGACCGCTGGCATTGATCCATTCATCATGGCTTTGTTCCTTTAAGAACCGCCAGGGCACGCCGAGGGTCTGCAGAATAAGCTATTCATCATCCGGTGGAGAAAATTTGCTAAGAAATGAAGAGATGCATATTTTCACCTCCCCACAAGCCTCCCGGTTCACAATAGTCTGACACATGTTCAAGTTTGTATTGTTACCATGACTCCCGAGAGAGATATCTGCACGCAGTCATCGTGTCGAGCTTCAGTGAGTCTCTTTCATTATCCGATGCATATTTATTGTCACTCACTTTATAGTATTCATGTGAATCATTTGTTTTTGTCTTCTTTATTCAATTTATCCTACTCAAATAGAGTTGATTTTTGTGATACTTTCAGCGGTGGGAATAGCCATGCGTGGTTTCGGATGTTATTGATACCCGTTTTTCGTGTGCGGTCGATTGGTCGCCGGTCTTTTGGTCGCCGTCTTTTGGTCGCCGTCTTTTGGTCGCCGTCTTTTGGTCGCCGGTCTTTTGGTCGCCGGTCTTTTGGTCGCCGGTCTTTTGGTCGCCCCGACCGCGACAACGGGCGACCAAAAGACCGGCGACCAAAAGACCGACGACCAAAAGACCGGCGACAAAACAGTGTAAAACAAAACGGTCTACGCATCAATAAAAGCCAACAATGGCCATGAGCAGTTTCACTGAGCCGACGTCTGCGTGTATAAGAGTTTGTATGTACATGCGTTGTCCCTTTAAGAAGCTACGTCAATCAGGGTCTTAACAAGTTCTCCAACCAAAAACAATAAAAGTCCGGGAAATTTGGAGCTTTTCTTTAGCCTATTAATTACTAGGGCATTAAGTATGACTAAATAGTCTTTCTCAGTTTGTATTTAGGGAATTTGAGCAACGATTTAAATGGTAATTATCACTTACCTTCCGGGCGACCAAAAGATCGGCGACCAAAAGATCGGCGACCAAAAGACCGGCGACCAATCGACCGTGTACCCCGTTTTTTGATGCTACTATTTCTTTCCAAAACACGACAGGAGAAGTTAACGCAAGTATCCACCGGTATTTATTTATGAGCACCTCCCTGGCATTTTCTCCAATGAACTCGTCGTATTAGAGCCCCGTTATGGAGTACACACGCTGCAAAAAAACGAGATGCTGATTTGCTCCCTGTAGACACAGCAGACCAAAGTTTAATTCCCATGTCTGCTTTTGACACTGCTAAAGGCAGCATAATGGGCCTATTACAGGCTACCTGCATCATTCCTAATTCATTGGTGCGCCATCTCTACACATCTCCTTATTCAGCAGCCCCCCCTCCAATACTCCACTCCCTTATGTAGAGGCTCGTGACCCCTCAGTCGCCGGGAACAGAGGTGACGGTAGGAAAGCAGGACGGGCCTAGTGGTTATCTCTCTAATATACACTAGAACTGACGTTAATAGGATGTTACATTGCCTTAAAACGATTTAATGGCTCCCGAGTTGGGGCCTCTAATAGGCCCTCTTTATACACCGAGGTGTATTATGAATGGCAATGGCGGTGTCATGAAGCACCATCCTTTGGCTGATGTGTTCAGACTGGTGGCCAAAACTAGGGGTGTCCCAATGGTGATTTTTTGGGGGGGGACTTCCAAGCCAACATTTTTCAGGATTTTTTTTTTCGTTGCCAATCGGTTACTCCATTTTTTGGGGTGGTAAAAAATGGTGGAAGCAATTCATATTTTTTGTAGTAAGCCAAGTATGCTCAAGAAATGCTCTGTTTAAAAATATTGCACAATGCTCTGTTGTTCTCGTTACTATACCGTATTTTCACGATTATATGGTGCATCGTATTTTAAGCCAGAGTATCAGTAACGAGTGCTATTTCTGTATTTGACACACACAAAGGACGCACCGTTTTTAAAGACGCAGCCAGGCATGGCAAAACATACACCAGCTTAAACATACGGACACATGCTAAAAACACATTTTTAAAAAGGCAACAGATGCAAAACTGAGTTCGGTTGTACTTTATTTAGCCATTTTACAATGTACTCACGTCATCATCACCCACAAATCCATCAAAGTCCTCATTTTCTGTGTCCGAATTGAACAATCGTCCAAATGAGTCATCAAAAACGCTGAGTTTTATACGTTCGTCCAGGCGGCCACAATCAGCCTTCCATGCTTTGTAAAGCTGTGTTGATGTCGATGTCCAGGCCACAATCCATTGGGTGAATTGACAAAATAACTATATATCCCAGCAGTCACTGCGCAGTACTTTTTCTACGGGGAAAATAGTAGAGTCGGGGGCTGCTTGCCGTAGTTGTGAGAGCTGTAGAGGATGGTGTACCTTATCGACTGATTTATTTTATTTTATCGTGATAACAATTTTAGTATTGGTCCATATATAAAGCGCACTGGATTATAAGGCGCCCTGTCTACTTTGGTGAAAATTTAAGACTTATGTGCGCCTTATAGTCGTTAAACTACGGTAGTTGCAATGATGAATCGATTCAATCAAGTGTTTTGATGTTCCATTTTGACTGGTTTAATTACAGTGGCATTGTAATGGTTTGTTTTGTCAGTGCTGTATTTATAGTTGTATTGATTTGGGAGCATGCACTGTCACCTGCTGGCAACATTGATATGATAAAGCTGTCATGTCCCATGGGCTACATTGACACTCCTCCTGTGAACATGGTGAATAAGCGTTTAGTACAAAATATATTGCAAATACCGTATAATTCGCTTGAGTTGGATTTGAGCACATTTTTTAACTGATGCGTCATTTTCAATCCAATATGTTTGCAGTTTTGAAAAGCTCATAAAAAAAAAACTAGCCAAACGAACCAAAATTACAATTTTGTATTTTTTCCAAGTCCTTCCGTCGTTTCAAAGGGACGCTTCACTAATGTCCTTCTCTCTTGTCTCAAACTTTGCTTCTACCCTGTCACGGACTCTTTATCATGGGTGTCATCACGAAAAAGGGAGGATGATTCTCTCAGTTGGCCTGGATCGGTGAGTGTGAGCCTCGACTTGATCTGTCAAGTCGCTCCCTTCTGTCAGGGTGCTGAGCGAATCTCAGTCCCGCTTCATGCATGTGTGTACGCACACATTGGTGTGTGACGGAGTGCCTGGAGGATTGACAGCTCTGGCAGTCATTACACGCTGGATTGAATGCGAGATTAGTCCAAAGTGGCTCAGGGTCAAGCGTCTGCCTGCTCCCTGTTGGCACTCAATGACTTTAATACCCGCTACTGTATTAGTCAATTACTTCAAAATGCTCGGCCGCCCACTCTTCGGCTTGCACTGCACTTGCCTCAGTTCACTTCTCAGCTCTATTTACTTTTGCTGTATTTTTGTAGGGATTTTAACTCAGGCGAGTATCGGAAAATTGACCTGGATGTAGTTTCTAAGAGATGGTTTAGGTAGGTACACCAGGTAGGGTAGACATGGTGTCTATGTGGGTGCATTGGTAGATGCGGTAGGTACGTATGTACGTAGGTGGGTAGGTTTGGGTAAATAGGTTCAGGTGGATGTGTAGGTGAGTGGGTAGGTGAATAGATGCTGTAGGTAAATGGGTACCGTATTTTCACGACTATAAGGCGCACATAAAAGTCTTAAATTTTCTCCAAAATAGACAGGGCGCCTTGTAATCCAGTGCGCTTTATATGGACTAATACTAAAATTGTTATCACGATAAAATAAAATAAATCAGTCGATAGGACAACTACGGCAAGCAGCCCCCGACTCTACTATTTTCCCGTAGATAAAGTACTGCGCAGTGACTGCTGGGATATATAGTTCTTTTGTCAATACACCCAATGGATTGTGGCCTGGCGATCGGCATCAACACAGCTTTGCGAAGCATGGAAGACAGCCTTGGAATAGTTACGCTAGCTACTAGCTAGCTACTATTTGAATGGATTGTGGCCGCCTGGACGAACGTATAAAACTCAGCGTTTTTGGTGACTCATTTGGAGAATTGTTCAATTCGGACACAGAAAATGAGCACTTTGATGGATTTGTGGGTGATGATGACGTGAGTACATTGTAAAATGGCTAAATAAAGTACAACTGAACTCAGTTTTGCATCGGTTGCCTTTTTAAAAACGTGTTTTTAGCGTGTGAGTGTAGCGTGCATGTTTAAGATGGTATGTTTTGCCATGCCTGGCTGCGTCTATAAAAACGGTGCGTCCTTTGTGTGTTTAAAATACAGAAATAGCACTCGTTACTGACACTGCGGCTAAAAATACGATGCGCTGTATAGTCATGAAAATATGGTACGTTCCTTTGGGTCAGTTGGGTCCACAGTATTCTACAAATGGCTTCAGTAGGTGCAGGTTTTTGTTCTAACTAATCAGGCATGGCCAGTTTAACCAATGAGGTTTCTTCTGAAACAATCGACACCCAGTTGCAATCACCTGATTACACCTTTGAGACACCAGATTGGTAATAATCTATCCGTTTTATTAGGGCATAATGACACCTGCACCCACTGCAGCCCTGGAGGACCGGTTTGGACACCCATGTTCTTGTTAGATGCTGAAGATACTCTAGGTCAGTGGTTGTTAACCTTGTTGGAGCTACCAAACCGCACCAGTTTCATATGCACCGAACCCTACTATAGTGTAAAATCAAATCCTCATATATCAATTCCTCGCAGCACTGATTGGCCAAGCAATGTCACGTGATCATCTGCAGCCAGTGATGGTCAAGCAGGGCATGTTATCGGGAATAGACAAGATGAGTCGATGTGTCTTGACCTCCGTGGCAGAGGCTTCACTGAACCACTAGGTTTCGATCGAATCCAGGTTAAGAACCACCGCTCTAGGGAGATAAGTACAATAGCACTAACATGCCGCTCAGACATCAGTGAACCAAACCAATGTCAATTCTTTCCATTTTATGTCAAAAATGTAGTTTTGCGAATATTTCTGCTAAAACATCTTCAAATCGACATATTCTTTTAGCCGGGAGGCAATGGCAAATTTTCCCTTGAACGTTTTTTGTGAAACAGCTTCAGCTTTGTGGCTTGGATTGTGGCCTGTCAGCCACACATAAAGGACATTCATGCCGTAGAACCCCTTACCCCTGTTTTTCCCTTTGTTGTAATTGTCCATGGTGCCAAAGCCATTGTTCTACCACATCATAGCTAACGTGTCCTACTGGTTAATAACTGCAAGGCTCTTTCATGACTTCACCGTCGTATCGAGTATGCTATTTGCAGTCACAATGAATGTCTCCCGAAGCACTTCTATAAATAGTCTCATTCAAGCCTTCCTGTAAGAGAAGTTATACGATAATCAAACACCATGAATTGTATGGGGGTATAATTTGTGTCTTTATTATTCACTCCCCAAAGAAATGGCTTGCATCAAAATGCTTTCATTTCTCTACATTAATAGATGCAACATAGGTTAGAACAGTGGCAGGCCGTCAGGGCCTTCAAGGCCTTCTCTGCTGGCCTAAGACATATCTGAATCATATATTATATATTGTCCATCAATACTTGGCCAGGCTGCTTGAATGCATGCAAACTAATGTTTATAAAAAGGCCGGGGAGAGAAACTGAGTTGTACCTGACTGAAGTATTGAAGTAAATACGAATTCACACTTTTAATCGGACTAATTAATCGCTAGATTAACCAATTGCTTCAATAATTGTCCCCCATATTTATGTGGCTTCGAAATTATTCCATAACCCCGTCAGGTTCCTCTCCTATGACCAGATGCTTCGCTATCACCTCTTGCTTCTTTTTTTCTCCCTTTATTAATAATACAAAGGCATCCACCAAGTATGAGCTGTGCTTGTATTTAAACACACAATTGGACGGTCCTCACTCATGCAAGGGTGACAAAGGCCAACAGGAAGTGGAAGCGTCTCTCAAACTAATGACCCTCACAGGTTTAAGATCTGCTAACTTCCCAAAAATTTAATTCTGCATTTGGTTTCTATTATTCATGGACTTTCAGACAGTAGTGGGCAGAAGAAACTGAAGGACAAGGCAGAGTGAGCGCCTCCGATTATCGATTGCGTTGTCGAAAATATATATGAACTATAAAATCCCAGGATCGAGTGTTGCCAGTACATCTGCGCCGCTTTCACCGCCATTCTTCCTTTCGTCTGTCATGACTTGTCTTGCCTGGTGGCAGCGAAAAGGGTCTATTTTTTGTAGCGCTCACTGTTCCCGCTTTCATTTGTCTTGGTCAGGGCTTTGTGTCTTTTGTCTGGCCGATATTAATGGTGCTAATGGCGTAGTAAAAACGTCTCAAAGTTGCGTTTGAGCGAGCGCTTCTATTGTTGTCGGAACTGGGAGCAGATAACGGCAGAGAAGATCAATTCCTCGGCTGCTTTAGAACTGGGTTTTATTTCCACACTAGCCATTTTTCTGCTGGCGACATACACATGTAAATACAATTTCTATACAGAGAATCCTCGGGTTACAATGTCCTCGCCCTACAACGAATCGACTTGGCCTCATCCGCCATTTAATCCCCTTGCCCATAGTTTCTGTTCAGCTAGTGAATAGTGCTTGTCTGTGTTTGAGTATTTTGGACTTTCTGCTCTCCTTTTTTGAACATTTTGACCTTAAAAAAGAAAACTGGGTCTTCTAAGTTCAGACACAAGAATAGCAAGTACCATAGAAACTAAGCTTAACACCATATATGTTGTTTGCTTTCAGTTGCAAATTGGATTGGATCGGATAACTTTATTCATCCCGTATTCGGGAAATTTCATTGTGACAGTAGCAAGAAAAGGCATAGTTATAAGTTAGACAGTACAGTCGCAAAGGCCGCAGAACAACAAAGCAAAAGCACAAAGTACAAAGCAAAGCAAAGTAAATGGGATCATTAAGAATCACCAAATCAAATCATTAAGACAGAAAAGCAGCAAAAACATTTATAAAGCCTAACTCTATCCACCTCTTATTCTTTTATTTTAAATTGAATTTTCTCTGATACATTTTAATTTCAACATAGTAGTCTGACTTTAATGTAATCATAGACATACTGTACAAGTACATGCATATCTGGCAACCTTGGCCAATTGCTCCCCTTATTAATGATAGCAATTCCCCTTATTAAGCATTAAAAAAAAGTACAAATGCTACGCGGCGCATATTTACTCACATAGGGCGCACTTAAAATATTTTCTCCAAAGTGGACGGCTTTCTGACGCGCTATATTTATATCGTGAAAAGGTGGACGGGCGTGCGCATATCATGCTTAAAGCATGACTATTAGCAGTCGACGATGACATTTTCCTCTGCTACCCGTGACCCAGACGATCTGGATTAGAGCCGAAATGGGTAAAACAAGATCGGTTTTACAAAAAAATGTACTTTAAAAAATCCGCTACAAAAGTTGAAACGTATACAATTTGAAATGATCAAAAAAACGTATGAAATACGGGAAAACGTATAAGTTGACAAGTATGTTTATACAGTGGTACGTCGAGATACGCGCTTAATTCGTTCTGGGACTGAGCTCATATGTCGATTTTCTCGTAACTCAAACGAACGTTTCCCATTGAAATGAACTAAAAACAAATTAATTCCTTCCAACCCTCTGAAAAAACACCAAAAAATGGATATTGGATTGGAAAAAAATGTTTTATTTGTTCTAATTCGCCATCTATTAACAAAGCACGGCAACGCTATCGTAACATAACATAAACAAATTGAAATGAACTTGGATTACGATGCAGACACACTCAAAAATAAGTTTATTCGAACCTGACACTAAACTTAATTCAAATTTTCTTTGACATTTTGATACCTTTCTTCTTTTGCGCCGCCTCCACACTGACTTTCAGTCAATATCAAGGGTTGTTTGAGTTTGTATTCCCTTCAAAATATTCCCAAAATTATGCACACAAATGTCCTCACAATCATCAGACATCTTTTGAAAACACACCCACCCTTGAATTTAGGGGGACCAGAGTTCAGGGCCATATAAACAAGAGCTCCTGATTAGTGTTACATGACTTTTCAATTTTTTATTTGATTCTGATTGGACATCTGACAGCATTCTTCCCCTGATATGAAAGATGGATTAGCAGCATCTCTAGTTTTTGAAGGAGTCGGTGGTCATTGATTTGGAAAGCTACTAAAGGCCTGTTTGTATGTACGGGCACACTGAAGTGTAAGCTCATTAAATGCGAAATGTGTCACCTGTCAGGTTCGGCATATCTGTCCCTCGCTCGCTTAGATGACCGCCATTTTCCATGCGATGTGACAGACGCTACGTTCGCCATTCGCATAGGGAGATGGTATTCCTTCTCAACACATATTATGGCAAGATGTGAGGATATTCTGCCAATTTATTAGCAAGGGAAGTCCAATTTCTTGGTTTTCAAGAGTCTGATGATATCTTGTTATGCCAAAACAGCGAGTCTGCAAATCGATCATAAATAATTATTAGCAAGCTCATGTTCGGTGCTCTGGGCCGTGGATATCACTTGTTTAGTTTCAAACACACCCCGATCAATAGAGGCCTTTCATCTAAAATGGATGAGACTGCCGTATTTCTTTTATTTACCCATTTGGCGCGGGTTTAATTGTGCATACCGCTTGTGTGCTTGTAGTCGGCGCTGGTCCGGGGGGCTCCAGAATTATGGATCTGTGACAGGAGTTGCCAGGTGATTGACAGGTGCCTTCCGTTTGGAGGTGATTAGACGTCCAAAGAAAAAAATGCTCATGATGGAAATTTCATCACACTTTCGCCCCCTTCAGTCCTAATTTCTCCTTCGGGTCATTGTGATACGTGATGATCTACAGACATCGGTTATTGGTTTAAAAGTGCGATGAAATACTACAGCAAGTGACTTTGAAAATGTAGTAGACAATATTTTGGATGGAGATCAAGAATATATCGTATTTTCACGACTATTCGGCGCGTCATATTTTTAGCCGCAGTGTCAGTAACGAGTGCTATTTCTGTATTTTAAACACACAAAGTACGCACCGTTTTTTAGACGCATATATATTATATATTATATATGGATGAACATCGAAACGCAATAACGCTGGCTACCGGAAGCAGCCTATTTCCGGGTTCCGGTGCGCAGTGACTGCTGGGAAATATAGTTCTTGCACACTACACCCACACGCTAAAAACACGTTTTTAAAAAGGCAACGGAAGCAAAACTGAGGCGTCAGGGTGGAGGCGGGGCAAATAGAGCCAACGGGAGAAGAAAGATATAAAAATGTAAAACAAAATTAGAATTAAGTTTAGTATAAGGTTAGATTAAACTTATTTTTGAGTGTGTCGGCATCGTAATCCAAGTTCCTTTAAATTTGGTTATGTTATATTACGAGTCTCGCCCCCCCCTCTCTTTCCCTCTCTATCTCCCCTCCGTCTAATTTTAGTTCTATTAAACACATTTTACCATACTATTAAACCACTGGTTATTTTATACTTTGTTAATAGATGCCAAATTAGAACAAATACAACATTTTTTCCAATCCGATATCCTGTTTTTGGTGTTTTTTCAGAGGGTTGGAACGAATGAATTTGTTTTTAGTTCATTTCAATGGGAAACGTTCGTTTGAGTTACGAGAATATCGTCATACGAGCTCAGTCCCGGAACGAATTAAGCTCGTATCTCGAGGTACCACTATAATAGGACTGCAAAAACAAAACGTGCAGTAGCGGACACACTTAAATCTCCCGTTTTATGTCAAAATCAAAGCGTGAATTTATATTCACCATATGAATGAGCTACAAC